>NC_090768.1:13813885-13823885 GCF_036898095.1 Palaemon carinicauda
GAGGTGATAACCACACTCACCAAAGAACCAATAAGTTCAGCAGAGAGAGAAAAAGACTGAGAGAGAAATTTGTCTACACGACTATTAACGTCGATATGAGATCTTTAGGAGACGCTGCTGGAGTCTCTAGTCTTGTCTTTTGGGGTCGTTTGCTTTTTCATTTATTTAACTTTTAAAAGCAAAATTCGCCTTTTCGGGGTTTTTCACTTAACGAGTTTTTCTCATTTGTTTTTCCTTTTTTTCTGAATAAAAGTCATGAGCATGAAGAATAGCATTTAATTTTTTGGTGTACTTTTTATATTATGGTTTTAATTTACAACGTGTTAATATTTTACAAATAGGGAAATCGGTGCTCTTCTGTTTGTCCCATTATTTTTCACTTATTTATGATTTTCCCATTATGGTCTGTAATTTTTTAGTAGTGCGTTACATTTTTCAAAAAAAAAAAAAAAATCTTTATGACATGAAAGATGTGTTTTTATATACAGTTTGTCATTTTACAGTGTTTTGTAATTAAGATGATTTTGATTTTAAATGATGAATACCTAAGATAATTGTTTTTAATTTTTTGTATATATCGATTTAAATTATTATTATGAAACCATTTTCAATTGCACCTTTTGTAAAGTCCCCGCCCTAATTTTTAATGAAATGTTCGAGAGGATTATTGGTAATTAGACTACAGTAATCTAAACCGTTTTGGGACAGATTGTTGTTAAGTGCCTTTTCGTTTATTTGATTTAGGTGATATTTTTTTCATTGACGTAAACATTTCTTCTTGTTCACATCGTGAATTTCGAGTTCGACGAATTTCACCTGGTCTAACAGTTCTGGGGCTATCGGAGAAAGGGAGTGAATGTTTCGGGGCGGACAGGAATTTTTGGTGCTGGTATTCTGTATGTTCGCGTATCCTGAAAATCTACATCGTCAGAAACTCGGCCAGACTTTTAAGAAAAGATACCGCCAACTTCAAAAGGGTTAAGAGAGATTAGGTGAGGTTGGGAGGTTTACATTAGTTTTTGTGCCCCTATCAGTTAGCGGCTGTGAACACGGCCCAAGGTTGAAGTCTCTCGAAAAGGTTCGATTGGCCGGTCCATACGGACCAGCGCTTGTAAAGGCGAAACTTTCTGAAATATGCCCACACATTTCTGATTTCTTGAACTGTCACCAGAGTCCATCCCTAATGTGATCAAATCAAAGGGGTAGTGCATCGTGGTCCTTACGCATGGGCCCCACAAGGGCGTGTTTCACCTGCCAGCATCCCCATGTGAATCGGCTCCAGACTCCTTAGAACCCTTTAGAACTGAGCACTGTTTCACCAGAGTAACGATTCCGAATTAAATTCCTTTACACGTGGTCGGGCTCGTGGAAACCTTAGGGCTGTATGGGGCGGGCACACAGCTTTTTGGCGGGCTTTAAGGGTGGTGGGATGGCAAGGGTTGAACGAGAGACCAAAGAAAGAGGGAGAATCAAAGAGTGTTGGCTTGGCTATAAAGGTGGAGGGGCGAGCTGAAGAATCTACCGAAAAAAGGGTTTTAAAAGTGCATTCACTCCATAACAAACGCCCCTGTGTACGCTGAGAGAAAAACCAACGTTAGAAAGTAAAATACTATGTTGGTAAACTTCTGGAAATTTGCAATTAAATCATATGTCCCTACGAAGAAAAGATATATATATTTATAATATATATATATATATATATATATATATATATATATATATATATATATATGTATGTATGTATGTATGTATGTATATCGTTTTCTCTAATACGGAGTGGTTCCGCATATAAGAACAGCAATTTTAGTTACGTTCATCCTTTTAAAGTTAAATATGGAACAGATAATATTCAAAACATAATCTCCTTTGAAATGTGGTTACAAAGCCCATATGTATGTATGTATGTATATATATATATATATTTATATATATATATATATATATATATATATATATATATATATATATTAAGCATGCTTTATATATGTTAAAGTTTTAGTAATTACTAATAGGTCCATGGTTACAATTGTACATAAACCAGCAATATGTAAGCATTAAACGGATTTCCGATACTGTATACTGTTTAACTAATGAGTTCGTAGATTTTTGTGTTAAACACATGTTTCAGAAAGTTATATTATGCAATACGTAAACTTTCTTTATATGCGCTAATATATCCAGTGATGACGTAACCTTAGCAAGTAAAATATTTTTATTCTTCTGGCTTAAGCACATCTTGAACCACTTAGCGAGGATAAAAGAATCAATTTCACAGCCGAGTGATAAGGACCTCAACAGACACTCTTCGGCATTGTCCTTCCAAGAAGTTCATTAATATGTATGTCTTTTTAAACAGCCTGTATAGGGGGTAGGTTGGAGTCAATACGCTCCGGTTTTGCAGGTTCACCCCCTTCATAACAATCACACACACACACACACACACTCACACACAAGAAGCCAACCTCGCTACCGGCAGTGAGGTCCCTTTAAGGAATCGGTGATTGTGATTTTTATATTTCAATTCAAGTCTGATGGAATCCCGCGAAGCATTGGCTTCGATCTCGGGGGGTGTGGCCTTTAGCTTTCCAGGTGGGTGGCGTCCGTCGCATGTGGTAATCCACAGGTTGTGAAAAGGATCGAGCAGACATGAGCTTCTTTATTTCGTTGTCCTGTTCATCGTATAGTTGATGCCACGAGCATTAGCATTGGATAATTTTTTTTCTTTTTTACCTGGGTTTTGACATTAAAGTTAGCAGTTTTATGTCTCCGGATATCAATAAATACATTGTATCTGAATTTTGCATTATAGATGAACCTATTCTTTGTATTAGAAGTTTTCTTTGTAGACAAATCTATTCTTTAGTTTTATATGCATGCAAACATACATACAAGCAACAACAAATGCAGCGGTTTCTAGACCACTACATGACAAAGACCTCAGACATTTCCTTATTCATGTCTGGGGTTTAGCCAGTTTTCGTCACCACGCTGACCAACTGTGGATTGGTGATGGTGGAAGACTTTTGTCTGATCGCTCACAACAAACCAACCTATAATGGATGGTCGTAACTATTACATGGCGATACACAAAACGGTCACCACGTTAAGGTATCCCTACTATATATATATATATATATATATATATATATATATATATATATATATATATATATATATATATATGTATATATATATATTTATATATATACTGTATAAATATCTATATCTATATATATATACTGTATAAATATGTATATATATATATATATATATATATGTCTATATATATACTGTATATAAATATATATATATATATATATATATATATATATATATATATATATATATATATATATATATATATATATATATATATATATATATATATGTATGTATACATATGTATGTGTGTGAGCATATATTACCCACACGCGCACTTACACACACTGCATGGAGAAATCATTAATCTCACGTTCAGGAAATGCCATGTTGGAGTTTGACGAAGGAAAAGATATGACGAGTACTAATGAGCAAGTCATACTGCAATCAGAAGAGACTCGTGGACGCATTTGTACGTTTGTCAAGTCTTTGTTTCCTATTATTCCTTGTACATCTTAATTGCAACAAAACTATTAGATATGAAGGATTTCCTTGACATCATAAATCTATTGAGAGTTTGCTTTCTCTGTTTTTACTTAGCTTTTGTCTCTGAAAATTTAATTCGTAGGGTTTTCTTTTTTATCATTAGTTATACTCTTATTTTGGCGCCTTTTATTGAGCAGATTACTTGAAATTTTATACCTATGCAGTGAATGAATAGGAACACATGCCCTGGTTGGTGCCACACGATTACGGATGTACAGTGGATAGGCCTTAAAATATATGTAGAGTACTTGTATATGGCATTTAGATTTTTTGCTTAAATTATGTATTTGCGTATGCTTGAACTGTATACAACTCAGTTTTTTTTTCTAGAAGGGAAGGTACTAGAGAAGTCAGGGTGACCTTTTGAAAAATTTTAGAAATGCAGTCCTTCCATATTATTTTTCTCATATTTGTTTTCTATTAATGGTAAAACGAATGTCATACATTTTACATTCACTTGATACCGTTTATATACGATGCATGAGTACTTTTTATCATTGTATTTTCCAGTTTTATTTAAAAATGCTCTCATCACCAATTTATTGGGTAGTTCCTATTTTATATAAATATAAAGATGCATATGAGTTTAGAGTTGGAATATCAACACCATTTCTGTGTAAGAGAACATCTCCTCAGATATTTTCATAATCGTGAGAGGTATTTCCATCTCCTAAGCGCTCCTTCACCCACCTCGCCCAAACAGTGATACCCGAATGCTTTATACTTGCTGCGCCATCAACTTCTGAAGACCAGTAGCGACACGAGGTACTTTTATTATGCTTGTAGCAGCTTGTAGTGCAGGGACCGAAGCAACATCACAACTCTTGCATTCGTTGGGGTACTGCAGTCTCGCATGTGTCCCTCTCATTCAGGCTGCGTTTATCTCGGTACTTGATCAGGAGATGCAGAATCAAGAGCTATGTGATGCTGTGTGTGAGTTCGAGTTCTCCCATCTCCATTTAAGAAGAGATGGCCGAGGTACATTTCTTTGGAAGAGTATTCACTTTTTTACTCCCCATCTCATTTGACTATAATATTGCTGTTTAAAACTGGTTCTTTCAAATAACTGCTTATCATTTATTTCTTTTCCTGTGTATTACTGAAATCCTTCCTTGTTTTATGCACATTTATAAATTCAATGCTATCGCTATCGGTCACAAGTAATTTCATTCAGTTTAGAGTAGCTAGCATGGTTTATGTTTTGTTTTGGTTCAGGACTTTGTATTATTTCAAAACATGGGTTTTCACTCTTCATTTATGCTTTTAGTGTATTCGTTATTGTTAGTGTTTGGATTCTTGTAGGTAACTATATACCGTAGATAGCCTCTGGCATCAATATACTATAGATACAGAATATTTACTTATATATATATATATATATATATATATATATATATGAATTTATATTTATACACACATGTATATAAATATGTATGTATGTATGTATATGTATATGTATGAGAATAGTTGCATAGAACTATTTTTGTGAAATTTAATCATATATTCTGTTATTGTGTCCGAATATAAGCATACCATGTCTAGAGACAAATATATGCTTAAAATTTCGTAAATCGAGTTCTCGATGCGAGGTTTTTTCGATCCTAGTAAACTCTTAGTGAATAGAAAGAGAAACGGAACATAATTTGTTCGTATACAATAATATTTTTCCATTTCACTTTTATGTTTTGAAATGTAGCGAACAAATACAAGTAAAACTGAATTTAACTCTTAACCCTTTTGAACCTCCGGTTATCTCTTGAGATACAGACTAACAGAGAGACAGATATCCTTGTACCCCTGAGGTATTTAGAGAACACACACACTAGAACGATGTTAAAAGAAACTTGATATCCTCTCACTTTCTCAGCCTTTACTCTTTTTTTTATTTCCTTTTTTTCCCTATTCCTCTTTTCATGTCCAGGATTAGGATTAGTAACTCAATGGCAAATGCAGTCTGTATTCGACGACTTAAACTCTCTGGATCAGTGGACAGGGCTTGAAATCGCTCTTATTTGTTTCTGCCTTAAAGCTGTCTTTTGTTTGCGGCCAAGTACCCCAATGGGACGGAGAAGAATGAGTAAACTCCAAAAGAGACCTCTCTCTCTCTCTCTCTCTCTCTCTCTCTCTCTCTCTCTCTCTCTCTCTCTCTCTCTCTATATATATATATATATATATATATATATATATGTATATGTATATATATATATGTATATATATATATGTGTGTATATATATATGTATATATATATATGGAGGCCTATATATATATATATATATATATATATATATATATATATATATATATATATATATCATCATCATAGTTTTCCATCTATGTACACTCTAGAATACTAAAAATGCATGCATTTTTTTTTTTCAAATCTGCTTGGTTAAACATTCATATTTCACAGTAACTAAAAAATTCTTAGGGCAGCTTATCAGCTTATCATATAGCATCTATTCCTCCTCTCTCTTTCTCTCTCTCTCTCTCTCTCTCTCTCTCTCTCTCTCTCTCTCTCTCTCTCTCTCTCTATCATATGCTTCTCGGAGCTCTGCTTATATACTTTTGTTGTGACGGTGATAAATGGTGACAATAAACGTGCTACAACAATGGCAGTAGATATACAGTTGAACAGAAGGCTATGATGTTACCTTGATATTCTGAATTACGTCATATCATCATCCGATCTTCTCTCTCTCTCTCTCTCTCTCTCTCTCTCTCTCTCTCTCTCTCTCTCTCTCTCTCTCTCTCTCTCTCTCTCTCTATATTTACCTTTATGGCTTGCCTACATAATGTTCATGTTCTATTAGTCTTTGTAGAGTTTCCAGTGAAAATTGGTAAAATCCTAGAAAAATCATCAAAAGTATTTATCTTAAACCTCAGCAGTTTTCCTGAAATATTGCTTGGATTCCATCGAAAAATATAAATCCATAAAACATTCTATCCTTAACATTACCAGGTTGATTTATAGTATAAGATCCACCTGTATAATTAATTAGATTATATATGCCTTTCACTATAATCACTGCCATTTCAAGGTAAAATAGCAATTTAAGATATATCTGTAGTTAGATTTGGAATCTGTTTTTACGACAGGGGAATATTGATTCAAATACTTCTTATCTATAATAATTATATCATATTTCATAATGAAAAAGTTTTTAATATATAGAGTTGATAGTCTTATCTACATAATTAGTGATTGGTATAAGAAATGATATATATCTATGTTATTATAATAACTAAGAGAAAATTATGTAAAGTATATATGCATATTAAGATTGCATATCTTTTGTACCTTAATTACTTGAATATCGGTATGAAAAATGTAAATGTTTATATTAAAGTTATACCTCCCTTTTACTCAGATAATTCAAGGTATGGAATCAATCACTTCTTGTTACGACGAATGGATTCGTTTCAAGATAGATCGCTACACATGAGCTTGGTTTGTCTGTAAGCCTTCCTGCCCAATTCAATCCCAGGCATATAAGTATTTAATAGATAGCGAGATAAGGCGATATAGCGTTCCCTTGCCCGGGCATATAACCACCATAATATATATCGCGTTATAACGGATCGGTTACAGCATACAGCGAGAAAAATTCTTTATGTCAATAACAAAGAAACGCCACGGAAGGGAAAGGAAGGCCAGGGGCAGAGGGGCAACCCATATAGCATCTACTCCTCCTTTCTCTCTCTCTCTCTCTCTCTCTCTCTCTCTCTCTCTCTCTCTCTCTCTCTCATAACCTCGAATTTTTTTGTGTAATATTTTGAGAGAGAATTAGGACCTCACGGACAGTTCCAGATGGGAGGCGGTTACACATACAGTATATTCAAGTACTTATTCCAGTAACGTTTATTTTTCTTTTTATTGCTTCATATATATGCATATATTATATATACATATATAGAAGAGAGATTTTTTTTGATCACGCAAATATATATATATATATATATATATATATATATATATATATATATATATATATATATTAATATATATATATATATATATATATATATATATATATATATATATATATATATATATATATATATATATAGAAATGTTCTATGAACACGTGTACTGTATATTACTGTGAGAATGTTTTTAATGAAATAGATGTAAATCTGATTATGAATTAAATCGTATACTCTTTTTGGTTAATTTTCTGCTCTCTCTCTCTCTCTCTCTCTCTCTCTCTCTCTCTCTCTCTCTCTCTCAGATCTTTTTTGTGTATGATCTTCCAGTCTTGTGTTATTCCATTTCAGCTCTCAGTTTCAGGTTGTGTAATTTTTTGTGGCTGCTTCTTGGTTGTAAAGAAGTGAAACACTATATCTCTACGCATTTAGCTACAAACAGCTGTTTTGTTTTACTATTGGTATTGTGCGTTAGAGGATTTAATAGTCATGTATCCATGTGTCTGTCTATATTATCAGCTGTTGTAAACAACACCTGTATTCAGTACGAAATACGTGTTTCGTACTCTCGGTTTTGTACATTGAAGTAATGTAATGGTCTTTTTGTGTTATGGGTATATAATCACAATACTTTAGTTGAGCATTACACGACAAAATATACTGCAAAGATGGTAATTGAACCTAAAAAGAATAAGTGCTGTAGAATTCATATAATATACTCCAATAATTACTAATAAGTAAAAAATCATGAATAAGGTGATTACAGGAATGAACAAAATAGTTTATTTTAGTGGCAATCTATTTATTACGTGACCTATATGTGTTTCCAGTTGGGTCAATAATTTTAACAGTGAGAGAGAGAGAGAGAGAGAGAGAGAGAGAGAGAGAGAGAGAGAGAGCCCGAACCCACAGGAAGGAATACTCTGGCGGAAAAGGAGAGGGGGCATCTTTAAAAAGGGTTTGAGCATTTTGAAGTGGCAGCCCAGCGGACACCTTTGAGATCACCATCGGCGTGTGCTCTTCAATGACCTCCTGAATATTAATGAGTGAGGAAGAGGAGGAGGCAGAGGAGAGAAGGAGTGTCCCTCATGACTGCTGCCCTCCGCCTGCACAGTGACCACAGCAACATGCGCCGCGGGAGAGAGAATGAAGGTGCAGGGACACACAGAAAGAAAGGCTGGACCTGGAGGGGGAAAAAGGGGCCTTCCATGAAAAACAGCAAAGGGTAAGGAAGGAGGAGGCCAATAGTTGAACCTGTCTGCATCGGAGGGATTATTTCCCGTGTTAAAACTTCTGTTGTCATATTCTTGTGATATTATTTCACACAGGACTTCCTGTGAATAGATGTTATTTTTACTAGTGAAAGTCAGTTGATTAGGTCCATAATCCTGTGTCACGTAATGGGTAGTCCCATGCATTGCAGTTATTATTGAAGGATTTTTTTCTCTGCTCCATATACTTCTAGCTGCTCCCATTTTTTAGCCTTCTACTTTAAATTCTTTCCGGTTAACATTCTTTAGTCTTGTAATCCAAGTTCTTAACTTATGCTTGATAGTGCAACTGCGTTGTTTTCTCCCTGTTATAATTTAGTAATGAATGGCTTCCCCGTCTCGAGCGCCAGGCATACGACACAAATTTATATAAATGATATCAGTATTATCATCTAAGTAGTGATCACATATACTAATGATAAGGGACTCGGCGATCTCCTAATGTTGACATGTTTTGTAAACGTATTATAACTTTTATTTTGATAGCTGCAATGATCTCTCAATGTCTTGATATTCCATACAATCTAGGTGTCTTCACCACTATAATTTAGTTGTTGATTTATACGATTGTAATTGCAAAAATACAATCTCTGGTATTCTCAGGGTAGTGTTCTTGGTCCTTTACTTTCCATATCATTTATGCATAATATATGATTTGGCTTTAAGAATGAATAAAGGTGTGGTTTATTCGATGACTCTATTCTCTTTGCATCAGTTCCGTTAACTAAATGTTGACTTGGGGGTCCTGAATCCCTTATCACGGATCTAACTATAATAACTTTCACTATTGCGCCCTTGCGTCTGTAGCATTCTGACAGTCCGGCTACGATTGCATCTTTCAAGTGATAATGCTAATAATGATGATAATAAAAATAAAGGTGACAACTGCTTAGAAATATTACTTTTATTGAAACTAACGGTAAAATGCAGTTAAAAAAAAAGACTTAATCTGGACAATTAAATCGCCTATATATTTGCATGTTTACTAATTTTGATAACTGTAGTAAACCAGTTTATCAAAACACCAGTAGACATTAAGCTGATCAGTACACGAAGTAGCCTACTTGCTTTTCTAGCCAGTGGTAATTAGTTCGGATTTCTTCCTCCCTCTGTCTTTTGTGTCTTTACTACTTGTTCACTTAGTAGTTTGAAACCATAA
>NC_090768.1:13831385-13836385 GCF_036898095.1 Palaemon carinicauda
ACTACCTCTTGATTCACCGAAACCTTTTCCTTTTCTTCCTCCTCCGCCTTTTCCTCTATTTCTGCCTCGATGAGGAATCCCTGACTGATATCAGAAGCTGAAAGTGACGGGATATTTAGGTTTGAATCATTTTTACTCGCCATTTTTATTCTTCCCAGGTCTTCAGTCAAGTTTGAGAAGCAGAAGACATTTAAATCGGGTACTTTGACGAATTTGGTCGCTCATGACCGCACGTTGGTATGTATACCCAAGGCCTCTAAACGCCCCTTGGATAAAAAAAAGGGTGTACAAAAAAATGAGTAAGGGTTTACCAACGGGGGAAAAAATATATGTTATACATATATATAAAAAAATCTTTTGGCGGAATTAACCAAAAAATAGCGAATGAGTCGGTCGCCAATCACAGCGGAGTCCATCGTTCGGCCGAAAAAGACAGTAAAGTTATAATTGTTGGCTGGAACCCATAACTTGGGTTTTATAGCAGCGCCCGCATCACGTTATGTTACCGAGTCGCCCATCCGGAGAGAGAGAGAGAGAGAGAGAGAGAGAGAGAGAGAGAGAGAGAGTCATAACCGAATGTCCTATTCCAACTTTTCCGTTTACAAAGAGAGAGAGAGGGAATCATATCCGAATGTCCTTTTTCAACTTTTCCGTCTACACACACACATACAGAGAGAGAGAGAGAGAGAGAGAGAGAGAGAGAGAGAGAGAGAGTCGTAACTGAAAATCTTGACTTCCTTCTAAAAAAAAATCTTCCTTTTTGTGTTTTTTAATTTTTGCTATACGTAGGAGAGAGAGAGAGAGAGAGAGAGAGAGAGAGAGAGAGAGAGTTTCTTTTTAAAGGCTGTATGTGATTTTTTTTTTATACTTTATATGGAAACTTTTTTTTCCAAGGCAGTGTTTAAGAATTCTGGTTCTAATATCCATTTCATACTTTTGTTCCTCCCTTGGGACGACATCTAATATTTATGTTTTACTTTTATTGTCACTTTTGCCACATTATTTTTTTTAGGCTGTTACTCACGAAGTAAGATAGAATAAATTTTGGAGGGTTTGAATCTGTGCCTGCTCGGGTTTGGACAACAGGGAAACGCAGTTGTGCTAGGAGATTTGAACGCAAAGGAAAGCGATAGGGAAACAGATCGAGTTGTTGGCAGAGTTCCTTAAAAAAAGCCTATTGATTTATATGAATATATGATATTCTATAGAAAATATGTATATATGGGAAAGGAAAAATGGCGAGGATTATTGGATAGTACAAAGTAGAGGAATGATCAAGGCAAAGGATAGAATAGGTGAGGAAGTGACTGGAGGTATACTGTATATTTTCGTAGAAGCAAAAGTTGATGTAGATACAAGTCAGAGAGGAAAGTGTGAGTTGGATAAGAAGGAAGTGTTGAGAGCCTTTCATGATAAAATGGATGAACTGTCGACTAGGGTTAAGGAAATGGAGGAAGAAGGACCAGATATTGTGATTATAAAATTTCATGATGGAATTTTGGGATCAGCTAGCTGTATGTGTTCGTGGTTCAGAAGAGTAGAAAGAGGAAATACAAAGGTTAACTGACTGCATAAGGAAATAAATGTTTTAGTGGATGAAAAAGATTATTTGAAGTTCAGTTGCATAATCATGGCGTAGAGCAAGAACTGTCATGGTAAAAGTAGAAAAAGTTGGGTCCGGGGTTGGCACCAATAAGGTGAATAGGAAGGTCAGAGAGAAAAAGCATGCGAGTAAATCCAGACAAATATTGATAAATAAATTTATCATAGGATATGAGATATATGTGAAGAAAAGCTGTCATAAAGGAAGTGATGAGAATACAATTAAGCAGCTACAAAATTGTGGTGTTAGTGTAATTGAGTGACTGTTCAGGGTTTGTAAGATTTTTGATTGAAGGAATTGTCCTAAAGGAGTGTGTGAGGTGGGTAATTGTTCAGTAGTATAAAGATGAATTTAAAAAAGGCATATGCCCACCTGGTATACCGGGAAACAATAGGGTAGGATTTTGATTGGAAAGGTAAGACCAGTAACCGGGGGACTGATGGGGTTAGAACGGTGTTGGTTTAGGCATGGAAGAGTAAATGTGTAGTAAGTGTTTGTTATGAAAAGTTACGCAAGAAGCTTGAATGTTTAGTAAAAGAGGTATAAGTAACACGCTGATCTTGAAAAAGCTTATGGTAGTATCTATAGAGATTCAATGTGAAGGGTGTTGAGAATGGCTTAGTCTTAGAGCACTTAGAATATTTAATGATGTGAAGTGTAGTGTGTTCTCGAGTATAAAAGCAAGGGAGTTGCTAGTTTGTTGAGGAAGTGAGTCTGAGACAAGGATGCAATTGTTCAATTGACCGTTAGAAAAACATTATACAGATTCTCCTCTCCTACTTAATGTTCTTATAATTATGAATAGGTTTTAATAGATACCGATACTTTACGCATTTATAAAACGGATATATCCTTGCGACAGCTAATGTTCATTCCTATAATTTCGTTGACTGAGACGTTTATTGATTGTTTTAAGTTTTTTGCTAAGATGAATATTTAATCGTAGTTCAAATTCAAATAACGTATATAATAAACGTCAAGGAATTGCACATTGTTTACAACAAAGCGAAAGTTGGAACTTGAAGCTGATCGTTGGAGCTATCATAAATTGTTTTATTGAAAACCAGATATAATCCTGATACTAGCAAGCTTGAGCTTGGGCGCTCCAACGTAAACACGCATAAATTAGGTGTGCCAAACATCCATTTCCGGCTGCAAATACGCTCGCTCTTGAAAATTCGGTCAACAAGCACACCATACGATGCACGTTCTCCTTGCTTATCTTGAAAAATGTATTCTCTCTCTCTCTCTCTCTCTCTCTCTCTCTCTCTCTCTCTCTATATATATATATATATATATTTATATATTATATATATATATATATATATGTGTGTGTGTGTGTGTGTGTGTGTGTGTATGTGTATAAAAAATAGAATAGGTGTTTGATAATTATCTTCTTTTATAACTCTTTAATTTGGTTGAATTTTGATTAATGATTCTAAGAAAAATCAGTTTCCAGTCGATAAGTAATGGCAGTTGGTCTCAATGATTCTATGTCTATAATACCTTTCAGAATCTGTAGTGGATTATGTATTAGCTGGCATTTTGAGGTGTCTAGATATTTAATGATTTGTGGTAAGTTTATGGTTTGTTCAATTCGTCAAGGGTACAAATTCCGATAATTTTAGTGTTTGTGTGATAAGGTTTTTCTCAAAAATGAAGTACTGAGGTTCTTCATAATCTAAATAGATGAAATAAACCATAGTAATTGTATTTAAAGGACAATCTTCATTTTTCAAGGTTTTTATACTCCATAAATAGCTGCAGATATTATTACTAATATTGCACTTAAGGAAAGCGAATTGGTTAAAGTTGTTTTTTTCAATTTTCGTTGATTTCAAATTTCTTAGTGACAGGAAACTGTGTCCATTTATTACTTCGAACTTTCAGATCATCATACTTTTTATATACTGCTTCTAAAACATAAAGTAGTTGCATCCTTATTGATTTCTGATTACCTTAGAAGAAAATAGTTGTTGGCTGAAGCATTTGCTAGTCGAGTTTTCCAGTTTTGTTGAAGGGAGGACCAGACGGTTTCTCACTCAGTTGCCAATATCCGGAAAGGATGTGGTTCTCAAACCTGTCGAAATTTGTATACTTTTTTTTTAAAAAGTGACCTTTTTCCAAAAGTGAATTATTGCCCATTATTAATTTAAACTTAAATAATTGCATAAAATTTTGGTGCGAAGTATGTATAACTTGTGTTTTGGATGTTTTCATAATCCAGAATATTTACATCCAAAAACTTTGATAGACGTCAATGATGATGAACGTTTTGTTGATAAATAATAAAAACAAATCATTGAATGTTCAAACAATATCTCAAAGCGTAGTTCTAACTAGTGTATTCCTGGTTATTCTAAGATTGGAACTTCATAAAGGACGGATTCATTTAAAGGTGATAAATGATACATTTGTCTGTCATCCAACCTAGCAATATGGTACATATATACATTTAAACATTTTTTTTATTCTTCATATGTAGTTTACCAATACTGTCAAAATTGACAGTTACATAAGAGATAGTCGAGATGGCAAATCCTCAACTCAGGGACGTTCCTTACTGTCGTCTAGAGCTCTTAAAGGACGCTACATACTGTTCTAGAGCTCAGAAAAAAAGATTGAATTTTGCAAACATTATTATAGGGGCCAGTTGAGAAAGAGGCTGGCTTTGGTAGGATGACAGTTTAAACGTAAAGTTTATTATTTCAAGAGAATCTATTACACATATAACAGATATTCAGTACATGTAATTGTGTGAGCATTAGATTTTGGTGCACATTACATTTTTTTTCTAATATAGACATGTAATACTTGTAATCCGTACATTTGTGACCAATGGGCGCAATAGATCCCAAAATCGATTGAATTTAGCTCTAGTTCTGAAAAGCTGTACTCATTCATATAATAAAACTTTCTGATAGAGTTTAGTAAATTCCATAGAGTCCTATTTTATGGATTTTGTCTATCACCTGAAAATATTTATCCTTAAATGTAAAAATCAAATTGGTCTCCTCATTACTTTTCGTGTATTGTATCCTTATAGGCATAGTCCTGTCTACGTAATATTCTTCTTATGTTACTAATAAAGTCATTTATGCAAGTCGTTTTGATAGAAGAATTATTTTAAGAATTAGTTTTCAACTTTGGAATCCTTTCCTTACGAAGCAATATGTTTATAACACTACTGAAATGAATATCATCAGATGATGGGAATGTCGCTTGATTTAACTTTTTATTTTTTTATTTTTGAACGTACATTTAGGAGTTCAAAAACGTAAAATTGATATAAAATCACGTTATCGGAAAATCCTCATTATTTTGTACTAATAGAAGATGCTTAAGGATTCAAACGTCAGATGATTGCGGTTAGAGTTGTTTTTTGAAGATTTCCAAC
>NC_090768.1:13841385-13846385 GCF_036898095.1 Palaemon carinicauda
CTTTTGACGTTTTATTATGTTTTAAATTTACTGATTGAATGTATCTTTCAGTACTTACCATTAACTGATGGTGCATTGAGAGATGACTTTATACAATTTGATGATTATTTTTTCTTATTGAATTATATTACGAGAATTTACAATAAAATTAATCTAGGATTTAATAGAGACTTTTTTATGATAGATTTCATGATAAAGATTGAATGGAATTTTATGATTGTTTTTTTTTTAAAGCTATTCCCGCTGGATCATAAAATGGATATTTTCAGAAATATAGCATTTTTAGCACCGGAAATCTCTCTTGCTTAATGGCGTTTCCTGCAGAGGACAAAATATTGCTCACCTTAGGTTTAATTTTCTTGTTTGCTCTTGTCTTGCAATTTTTTGTCATTTATTCTAAATAACGAGGATTTCTTGTTGTAAGTTCTAATATTTCACAAGTTATCGATAAAAACGTCATGCTTGACTATCGATTAGATCCTCAGTTGTAACTTTTTATTGTTTATATATGACATATATGTTTTTGACGTTGTTAATAGTTTATATAGGACATATCTGTTTTGACGTTGTTACTGGTTTTAGAATGATATATTGTTAATTTATTCTCATCATTTATTTATTTCCTTATTTCCTTTCCTCACTGGGCTATTTTGCCCTGTTGGAGCGCTTGGGCTTATAGCATCTTGCTTTTCCAACTAGGATTGTAGCTTGGCTAGTAATGATAATAATAATAATAATAATAATAATAATAATAATAATAATTACTTTATGATTTAGCATTTGGTCTTCTTAGTACTCTAAAAACTAGGTAATGCTCTTCTTAACACCCTAGGAGTTACCAAAAGGTCTTACCAGCAATCCTTGCAATTAGAAAGTGATTTTGTTAGTACTTCAGGGACCCGCAAATTATCTATTTAAAACTCCCTTGGTGAGGCTGATTAACACTGCATCGTCACGTCACGTCACGTCACATCACATCTCGTCACGTCACGTCAAAATATACTTGGAAAGAATCCGTACTGTGATGTGTTGGTGCTGTGACGATGACGAACCGTTTAGTGTGAACACGTCCATTTATTTCCATGAAAGAAATTTTGACGGAACAATGACGAGACGTGATTAGACGGTGACTTGATGAATAGTGTGAATACATAGCATGGTTTACGGAACGGCGACATGACTTGATGTGATGTGACGTGACGGTGAAGTGTGAATTAGCCTTCAAAGTTATCTCTTAAGAGTTAGCATATGATCTTGCTAGTACATTTAGTGTCAGAGATGGTCTTGTTAGTACTGAAGGAGCTATGAAATTGTCTTTTTAATACTCAGTTAGTTGGAAAATGGCCATGTTAGTACTCAAGGGTTTGGGAATTTGTCTTGGAGCTTACAAAAACTCTTGTTAGTACTCAGAGCTAGCATGTGGGCTTGTTAATACTATAGGAGCAAGCAATTGATCTAACCAGGACTCATAGGAACTGGAACATTTTCCTTTTTAGTCCTTTAGGACTTGCTAGTATATTATGAGTTAGAAATGGTCTTCTTAGAACTCAAAAATTGGAAAATTGTCTTTGTAATTACAGTGGAGGTTAACAAAGGGTCTTGATAATACTTTGAGTTAGATAATGAAGTTGCATAACATTCTGAGAGATATAGCATGTCATTTTTAATACCCCAAGAAGATTGCAAGTTGTCTTGCCAGTACTCTTATAAGCTAAAAACTTAATTTTTTAATATTCAAGGAACTTGCAAATGTACTTGCCAGTATTAGAGGAGTTAACCAATGAACTCACTAAAAATTTTAGGATATAGCTCATGGTTGAGATAACTGGTACTCTTGGAATTAGCAAAGGGTAGTGTCAAACTGAAAAATTAGTCAATAGACTTTCTGATACTTTATAAGCTAGCAAATGGTCTCCAGTTTCTTTATTTATCCCATGTTTAGCTGTACCAAATTGTTTCCAGTTTCTTTATTTATCCCATGTTTAGCTGTACCAAATTGTTTCCAGTTTCTTTATTTATCTCATGTTTACCTGTACCAAATTGTTAAGTTGTTAGAATTTCCACTTTTCATGTAACCCTTAAGGGGTTACATGAGAGCCCTATCCCCTCATCAAATGATTAGGCCCTTAAACCCCAGGTAATTTTTCTTAACATTATACTTAACGTTCTTAGCACCAAAGATATGCAAAATAGGAATTTATTATATTTATCATCGTATAACTAATTACAATTCCTTTCCATTAATATATGATGTTAAATATTTTGTAAATTGATTGATTGATTGATTAGGAGTTATCTCAAAAATATAAAAGAAAGAAAAAAAAATTTAATTACTGATCGTGAATTACATCATATGGCATTGAAGAGAAGAATTTTCACACGATGTAAATTACGTGTTAGGGTGTTCAAAGAGTTATGAACAGATCCTTCAGACGAGTTCTGTGTGATCAGAAATGGGACTAAGTTGTACCGTTTAACCACTTTATATTCTTTGTCTATCAGGAATATCCAGTAAGATGCGATTCGTTCAGACCAGTATTAACCAGGGTGATGCGGTCCTCAGTTAGGCAGATTTCACCAATGACTAGAGAGTAGTTTTAACATTCGGAAACCATATCATGAACATGACCTTGGCTAAAGTGATTGCTCATGGAAAAATGTTTTTCTATCTAAGGTCATTAAGAATTTACGCATGATGGTTCAAAATGGTTAGGATTAAATCATAACTTACAAAAAGTACTTGCCGACAGTTATTTTGCCGAGAAATATAGGTATTAGACTTGCTCGTGTGTATTTTTTTTTTCTCTTTTTTATGAATGCTAATGACTTAATTTAGAATTTCATCTATGTTTACAAAATCCGTATTAGTATTTAAATAATATTTGCAACAACGTTTTTTTATTTACAGTACCCCTATTGAAATGCACATGTATGGATTTTAAACGTACTATTATTATGTCCTCGTGACTAGAATATAGGATAAGCAGTAATATACATTGAACAGCGGCAACGATTTTCGTACTAAGAAAATTCTTTGTAAATAAAGTTTCTTTCCTCAAGGGAGACGTTAATGAATGTTAATATAAAGATGTGTGATATAACGAGTTAGTGATTTAAATTCAGAATGTTGAAAGAAATACAGATAAGATTTTTTAAATCCAACTTATATGGTAACAATCAGGCAGTTAACAACTAGGGTTTTGAAAGATGTACGCTGTGGTTGTTTCATATATTCTATTATCTATTTAAGATTTTCTCAAGGGAAAAACATTGTGGCATATACTGGAAAGTTGTGATTTTTTTCATGTGAATATTTTAGAATACAATATGTAAGTCATTATTTTCTTATTTGTTTATACTAGGTTACTAAAAAAAAGATTCTCTTAAATATTTTACTTTTAATAATCTGTGGTACATCGTGCAACTGTTTGGTGACGCAATAGAAAGTAAATGATTACATGTGGCTACCTGTTGTATAAAAAATGAATCTTGTTTGTCTGTTGTAAGTCATACAATTGTTCCTTCATGCAGGTGCAGACAAATAGCCCTTTCTTTATCATGTAACCGTTCAATGATGTAAGTAGAAATATATTTTTGTCGGCTATTGTATACAGATATACTTTTATTCTTATTAGAAATATGCTCTAATTTGCAACTGTTTCGTGATGTAGATAAAAGTAAATTACCTCTTTTTAGGTATGCCTTTATATGTGAATTTTTTTTTTATTTTACAACTATTCGGCGAAGCAGGGGAATGCAATTCGGATTTTTTATACTTGCTATTGTTTGAGCAGATACGTGTAGTTTTATCTAAATCGGTTTCATTATATAACTGTTTGACGATGAAGATGATTGTAAATTGTTCATTTTATCAGCTACTGCATGAAATAGGCCTACATGTATTCTTATTTGAAATCTGTTTCATTTTGCAATTGGTTGATGATGCAAATGAGTGTAAATTAAACATTTTACTTGGATAATGCCTAAAGCAATACAAGCTTTCACATTTGAAATGTATTTAATTGTACAACTGTTTGATGATGAAGATGAGAGTAAATTGCCACATCCTGCCATGCTATTGTATTAGGAGATAAATACTGTAGTCGAGTCTGTATGAAGAAATGAAAAGGAATGAAGTGGTGTTTACGTATTATCATTGGTACTAAACAAACACGTCTCGAGTGTGTTGTGAATGGACGATAGTATAAGAAACATTATTCTTCTCAGACACGTTATATGTCATTGTCTGCCATAAGGCTTAGTCCTATGTACGGCTGTCACACTATCCTGTAAGGGGGTATGTACAGGGTATGTTTAGGAACAATACCACCCATATTAATGTAATGCTGCGGACATTTAAGTTTGACCTTCAGATTCCGACGTTGAAGGAAGACTTTCCCAAAGAAGAGAGATTCTTAAGAGTTTATTTCTTTTCAGGAATATCGGTTTTGTGTTTGGAAATATTTATGAACTTATGACTTTCTCAAATCTCCCCTGTCGTCACCTCTCGTCAAGGCCCCTCCTCTCTCTCTCTCTCTCTCTCTCTCTCTCTCTCTCTCTCTCTCTCTCATATTAACTTTCCAGGATGAGAATGATGCCTAAACCTCAGACCCCAACCTCAATATCGAGTTCCTACATGAAAGACAAGAGGAAGCTGACACGAGAATTGTTCTGCACTGCATTCATACAGAGATGAAGTTAGTTGTAGTTTCAGCTAGAAATACCTACGTCTTGGTGTTTCTCTTTGTGCATTTGTCAAAGATGAAATGCAAACAACTGTTGCTAAAGGCTGGGATATTTAAGAAACCCAAGTATATAACGGTGCACAAGGTATGCCACACGCTACTGTTTGAAGAGCAGGTACTTCAGGTTATTCTCCCTTTCTATGCGATAAAGAGTTGTGATGCTATGTCATACCTCTCTGGTCACAGTAAGAAGACAGCATGGTTAGTGTTTCTTGCAGACTATCACCTAATTACAGGTCTGGGCACTGGTGAACT
>NC_090768.1:13851385-13853885 GCF_036898095.1 Palaemon carinicauda
CAGGATCCATTGTCATTGATTGCAGTTTAGGTACTACAGGTAGATGTTATTTAAATCAGGATAGATATCAAAATGAAGGAAAGAGATCAAAACTATAAAGAAAAACTTATGTTTTCTCAGTAGGAAAGGAGCCTCCTTGTAGAAGTGAGGAAGGAAGGATTTTAAACTTAAACTTTTTCTGGTATAAGTTGCTGGGTCTTTCCAAACTAAGCTAGCCAAAGGATTAAGCAGGCACATTCTGGAAGCCATCGTGGTCTAGGGTGGTAGAGTGGACCTTTTGAACTGGCCTGTCACGTGGTCAGTGATTGGCCATCTTGGATGATATCCCTCCTTGCAAATTCCTCTTTATCTAAAATAAAAAACTTGGTCAGCAAGCCTTAACTTACCAGTGTTTATTGGAGAAATCAGCATCATCTGAGTTTTATTTTTACTAATTGAACGTCAGGGGTAAAAAAGAATGGTTATGTCACGTGCAGATTTTTCCCTTTCAAATCACACACACACACAAACAATCTTGCATATACCCCAAATAAACATGTATACTGTACTGTATATATATATATATATATATATATATATATATATATATATATATATATATATATATATATATATATATGTGTGTGTGTGTGTGTGTGTGTATATACACATCTTTTTAAATATATATGTATGATTTTTTATATATTTGTATGTGTACACATTGTACATACATATATATGTATAAATATTAACATTTGTATATTCGCAATTTAAATAGATATACATATATATATATATATATATATACATATATATATATATATATATATATATATATATATATATATATATACACACACGTGTTTGTAGTGCGTATAAGTGGGAGAGAAGTATACATTTGCATGTATTTATACAGTTGTATAATAAACTGGTGTTATTATGGAAACATTATATTGTCTTATGCAACTTATTTGTCTTCGGGTCATTGCCATACTACTCGCTGAATATTCTTATGTTTCAGTACCTTACACTACACGTTCTAAAAGTGTATAAACTCCTGGAGGTTATCCATACATACTTTAAAAACGTGTTAAAAAATAAGTCTAGTTTGGATTTCATCAAGAAATAAATTATGGAAATTTAAAATTTTTCCCTGTGTTTTTTTTCTTGTAGGTATTGATAGCCTGTGTAGACATCAACCGAATGATGGTATTCTCAAGGAACGAGGGATAAGGCAGAAACCACACACAAAGTGTTCACTTAAAAACAAAGGTAGAAAGTATTGGTCTCTTTCTTCATTTAGTAGTTAGTGATACTGTAGAGTACTCTATATCAAATCAAATTATTTTCAAGTTAGTTCTTAAGTTACCTCTGTAAACATCTACAGGAACAACTCCTTCGGCGTGTTTTAGAAGTGTTACCTTGTACCAGGTGACTTTCCTCCCTAATTTCTCCTTCAAGTGTCACTAGGAGGCGGATGAACATTGCTTTATTACCCCACCTCCCATGGCTTGTGTTTATAGTGTGGCTAATTTATATTAATTTAAACGGATGCCCTTAGGGTTGTTAACCGCTTGGTCTCATTCCTAAAACTCTCCTGGAACTTGTGTTGCTTCTCTTACGCTTCTCTTAACCTTTAGCCCGGAGTCTTCCGCTCGAAAAGAAAGTGTTTGGAAAAGGAAGTTGCATTCTGCGCGTGTTGCATCTTGATACTGATTCGTAGCAGTTAGTTATGCATACAGTGATATGTATTGTTATTGAATGTGACTATGGGTCCAAGGATTTTTGAGTGTTTACTTTTTTACACAGAAGCTAATTTGTCGAGATATCAGCATAGGTATTTACAAAGAAATATTTTCCGTTTAATACTATATATCTATGAATCAATCCCATGTAAAACCATTAATGTTAATGAATAAATAGGTTTTAATGAGTGTGTGTCATTGTTTTTCGTTTATATCAGGATGCCAGAAAATCTCAAATCAATCAATCAATCGAATAAGTTTATTTATGTGTATTCGTAATCAATTGTATTTTAACGTGTTAGTCATATTAAAGAAAATTAAAGAAAATTAAATTCTTGGACAAATAATATGAATATACCGTAAAAAGGAAAGTGGATGGTGGAGATATTGTTTTCAAGATAATCAATTATATTGATCACTCTTCATTATCAGTAAGATTTACAAGCTTAGTAACATCACAGAAAGACCAATGCCGGAAGACACTGCTTATTGTAACCTGCGAATAATACAAAAACATAAAACCTATTGTATTTGATTCTGTCTATTCTGAGAGAATGAAAGAGATTGTAGGAAACAAACAAGGCAGAACATGAATAAGAATGTAAAGAATGCACGAGGACCCCGGGCACCAGACATTAAGCGACTATTTCCGAATTAGCATTTGTAAATGTGAGGAATTTCGAGATACCATTTTAATGATACATAATCGGGATTGAACTATGCGTTTTCGTAGCATATCTTGTGGCACCGGAACATTTTTTTACAAGTATCGGAAG
>NC_090768.1:13858885-13876385 GCF_036898095.1 Palaemon carinicauda
GTGTGAATACATTATTGAATATGATATATAAAGACACAACACAACTCTACATTAAAAGACATTTTAATAGTAAATAATGTATTGATAACATGATAAGTTCACATCAAAAATATCCTCGCTCTTGCGATCAATTTTACCCTCGACTGTAAAAGGTAAAGTTTTTCGAATTTTCTGCTAAAAAGTTTAGCAAACTGACTATTTCCTGAATTTAGGCCTTCTGAGCTTCACCAAGATTACTTATCTTTTAAGGTCTGGGTTCTTTCTCTTTCTAAAAATTTTTGAAAAAAATACGCATATGCACACCTTTATGATCCATCTGTTTTCTTGTTAAGCCCCCAAGCGTTTTATTTCTTTTTGAAAAACTGTGAAGATGGTGGCCCTACTCTTAAAATTTCATGTCAGAACTTTTTTCTTTAAAGTTTTTTGACGTTTTCATATCTCGAAAATTATTATTATTATTATTATTATTATTATTATTATTATTATTATTATTATTATTATTATTACCGCTAGATAGTTATTGGGTCCTTTGACCGGCCAGACAGTACTACATTGGATCCCTATCTCTGGTTACGGCTTGTTTTTTCGTTTGCTTACATATAAACTGAATAGTCTGACCTATTCTTTACACATTCTCCTCTTTCCTTTTACACCTGACAACACTAAGATTACCAAACAATTTTTTTTTTTTCGCTCAAAGGATTAACTTCTACACTGTAGTTTTCAGTGGCTACTCTCCTCTTCATTAAGATAGAAGAGACTTTAGGTATGTTAAATAACGAGGACTCTCCAAAATCAAACTATTGTTCTCTAATCTTGGTAAATGAGCTCTTCTGGGAGGACACTCTTAAAATCAACCCATTGTTCTCTAGTCTTAAGTAGTGCCATAGCCTCTGTACCATGGTCTTCCACTGTCTGGGGATAGAGTTCTCTTGCTTGAGGGTACATTCGGGCACACTATTTTATCTTATTTCTCTTCTTCCTATTTTTTATTTTCTTATAGTTTATATATGAAAGATATATTTTGATATTACTGTTCTTAAAATATTTCATTTTATTTGCTTACTACTTCCCATGTAGTTTTTTATTTCCTTATTTCCTTTTCTCACTGGGCTATTTTTCCCTGTTGGACCCCTTGGAGTTTTAGCATCCTGCTTTTCTAACTAGGATTGTAGCTTAAATAATAATAATAATAATAATAATAATAATAATAAAAATATTATTATTATTATTATTATTATTATAATTGTTGTTGTTGCTGCTGTTGTTATTATTATCTGTAAAATCTCGTTTATTTCAGATTGCCAATTGGAATGATGGTATTATATTTCAATGAAAATATGATAGAGCAGACAACATAAATGGTGGGGAATCACTGTAATGGTGAGTTTTAGTCTATTGGGCACTGGAAAGGTAACTCGATGATATATGGGAATAGGAATTTTAAAAGCAGCTAATAGAATTCAGGGAAAATAAATACTGTAATCAGAAGCCATTTCGTACTCTTGGTATCTTATAATATTCTATTCTAATTAAGTAAATCCAGTGAGAAAACTATACCTTTTTTATGACCCAAGAGAAAGCCCTTGGTAAAACTAATGCCGATGTAAAATGAAAATTATCAAAAATGCTCTGCAGTGCAAATCTGTTATTTATTTCATTGATTATTTATGAGGTAATTGCTGTTTCAACTCCAGCACATTCTTCCCTAAGAAAGTATCCTCTTTTTCTGGAAGTGCCCTTTATTTACTCGCACACCTTTTCTGGCTGTTCATAATTTACCGCTTTATTGTCTCGCCCCTGCTAAGGTAAATAAGATCTTATCTCGTCCTGTATATGCTTGACCAGTAAGACCTATATAACATTCTATAACCTTTATAGCTCCCTACTAAAGTCCCTGAGTGAATACTGGGCCAGTGGGTGCACATAACCCCTCAATCCAGTGTTCGGCAATTGTCATTTTACGATCTGCCTTTACAAACCGTCGTTGTCGCCGGCGCCCTAGTTAGAACTCCCTGTTAACAGCCTGTCTTCTACGGCCTCCCATTATTCCCCCCTCAATCATAGTCTCTCTCTCTCTCTCTCTCTCTCTCTCTCTCTCTCTCTCTCTCTGTGCAACTGCCTTATGTACACAGTCAGCCTTGATATGGGACGTTCGAAAATATCCTGAAAATCTAGAACAATAGATGGAGAATGAGAATAACGGAATGAGTCCATAGAGATTGCAAACAAAAGGGGAAGGAAGAGAAGACGGTGGATTGTCGAGCTAAGAAAATTTACGGGTATAGACTGCCATAGAAAGGACATATGTGATGCCTTTGTCTTGCAGTTGACTAGCAGTGGTGGAAGATGATGATGATGAATACATATATATATATATGTATATATATATATATATATATATATATATATATATATATTATATATATATATTATATATATATATATATATATATATATATATATATATATATAAATCAGTACTAAGATTTAAGGTTTGAGTATTAGAATAATTGCTAAAAGCAGTTTTAATATTATTTCCTTTGATAGTGTTAATGCAGATTACAATATCTAATGAATTTTACAGTCGAACACAATAGTTAAAATCATTCATGTTGGCAAATTGATCACTTGACATGAATCCTGCCTCAACGTCATAACGATGTTGTTTGATACGGTCATCAAGTCGTTTTCCAGTTTGACCCAAATATTTCTTGTCACACCCAGTGCATGGAATCATGTAAATAGAATCATTATTTCGCTTCGGGAAATTATCCTGATGTTCCTGAAGTCTTAAAAACAACGTTTACCTTGAATATTTTCAACGTGTCTTTTATATAAGAAAAATTTATATTATATGGTAGGTAGTAGCTTCGGCAAGGCCACCAGCCACCCGTTGAGATACTGCCGCTAGTGAGTTATTGGGTCCATTGACTGGCCAGACAGTACAACATTGGATCCCTCTCTCTGGTTATGGCTTATTCTACTTTTTTACCTACGCATAATAGTCTGGCCTTTTCTTTCCACATTCTTCTCTGTCCTCATACACCTGATAACACTGCGATTACCAAATAATTCTTTTCATTCAAAGGGTTAACTACTGCACTGTAGTTGTTCAGTGGTAGAAGAGACTCTTTAGCTATGGTAAGCACCTCTTCTAAGAGGACACTCAAAAATCAAACCATTGTTCTTTAGTCTTGGGTAGTGCATAGCCTCTGTACCATGGTCTTCCACTGTCTTGGGATAGAGGTCTCTTGCTTGAGGGTATACTCGGGCACACTATTCTATCTTATTTCTCTTTCTCTTGTTTATTTGAAGATTTATACTTTATATATGAAAGGTCCATTTTAATGTTGTTACTTTTCTTGAAATGTTTTAGTTTAATTGTACACTACTTATCTTGTAGTTTACTTATTTCCTTTTCTCATTGGGCTGTTTTTTCATGTTGGAGCCCTCGGGCCTATAGCATCTTGATTTTCCAAATCAGTTGTAGTTTAGATCGTAATAATAATAATGATAGCGCTTACACATTCTCATTCTTAAAAGGCTCCTTATTCTTATCAGAATAACATAAATTTTTAGATTTCTGTAGAGAATTGTTATTTAAAAACTTACGGTATTTCAACTTACTTCCTACGTCATAAATTTTACCGAACTCCGCATCTCCAAATTCAGGCTACAAATTCTTAAAGCTCCTGAAAGATACCAGAAAAAATTCGAAACTTTTGCACTGATTTGATGATTTGAATAATAATGATTATGTGAACAAATGTTAGTAGGTGTCCTGTAAATACAAGAAAACGGAGGCTATCTGTGATATACCAGCATGTCTAAAAAGGGTAATATACAAATATTTTCTTCTTCAAGAATGAATTTTATGGTATGTAGTAAATTGATTAACTTTGCCAGTGAAATATTCAAATTCTCATATATAGGCCAAGCACAAAATTTTTTGTCAACATAATGAAACCAAAAAACCTATTTAGACAAAACTGCTGGCAACATTATAAATGGGAAAAATACCATATAGTAAACGTTGATGAGTACAGATGATAGGGGATTGTCCATTGCCGTTACAAATTTTTGCAAATAATACTTTCTATTAAAAACAAATTTACAATCTTTAACACATAATTTCATCTGTTTAATAATCTTTTCAGGAGATAAGGATGAAACATGCTTTATTAATTCGTTTAGGATGGTTAACGAATTATTGATATTTTTTTATTTGACAAATCAATAAAGCATTCTTTACCCTTATCTCCTGAATAAAATATTGAAAACAAGAAACGTAACAGTTTCTAAAGATTATAGGTAACAAAACTGCATATCATTCTTCCAGCTCATCACCTTCATGGGGAAGTCTATTTTAAAGATTTAAAGGTCACTCATGAATAGCAGAGGCAAAGGACAATGACAATGTTCTATATTAAATAAGAACAATGCCCTAGAGAGTGACCATATACACATATGGTCAGCGCCCAAAGCCTCTTCTACAAGTAATGGCTACTGATGTCTTGGCAGGTAGACCTATAGGCTCTCTCAAACTCACTTCCTACCTACAATAAACTATCGAGCTTGAGTGGGTCTCAAACCCCATTCCGTACTTCTATGTTTGTAGTTTAAAACTGCAAATTTAATAAAGTAACAATGTACAAAGGCAATTTGATAAACACATTTACACACATATATATATACATATATATATATATATATATATATACACTTTATATATATGTATGTATGTATATATATATATATATATATATATATATATATATATATATATCTGTACGTGTGATATTTTACCTCTAACACTCGTCTTTTCGACTTTTTCATATAAGACACGAATACTTGAAAAAACAAATTTAAGTGGTAAATATTTTTGCTCAGCAATGATTTGAACCTGTGGCCAATAGAAAGGAGAATAAGCATTAGACATTTAGCCCACTCGGCTGTGAAGAGAGATATTTACAGCTGAGTATGCTAAACATCTACAGTAATGTTTAACTTTATTTCTATCGGCCATAGGTTTGAATTCTTAGCTAGGACGAAATATTTATCATATTTCCCCATGTGCCTCAAATCACACGGTAGATTGATTTCGACAATGATGAGTATTTACAGCTTATTTGAATATATATATATATATATATATATATATATATATATATATATATATATATATATATATATATATATATATATATATATACACACACACACACACACACTCGCGAAATGTATCTGAGGCCCCTTGCGTCATTAGGTGTAGGAGGAGACGATTATATATACTGTATATAAGTATATATATATATATATATATATATATATATATATATATATATATATATACACTTATATATTTTTGTGCGATCATGTATATGATATCGCTTATCTATTGCGTGTTTCTTTCTTTTCTAAGTTTACCAAGCACTTCAAGCGACAAACAGGGTACGTATGGAAGGATCTTTTCTTGTTTCATGAACTCGCAATTGCCTCTTTGTCTTTGGCACCGTTATCCCTGATGGGCCGTGACATCCCATGTCCTCTTGTAGTTCATTGTGACGAACAACCGTTTGTGATGTCAACCCTTGTGATGTCGCATGTCACATTGTCTTACGGCGAGTCTTTTTAAAGACAAGTAATCCTCTCGGTTATGGAACCCGTGTGACCAGCCCAAGCAGCCGCGGTTCGTCTTTTCTCTTTCCCCGGCACAGATTTGTCTGGGTGAGCGGTTACGTCGCATTTCTGGAGGTCAATGCAACGTTGCGTCTCTCGGCTTACCGTTTTATTCGTTTGATGGTAACGATTGCATGGCCTGGTAATTTTTTTTTATTTGAACTTATTGGTTATTGAAGTATTCAACTAATTATACAGATATGTATATATATATATATATATGGAGAGAGAGAGAGAGAGAGAGAGAGAGAGAGAGAGAGAGAGAGAGAGAGAGAGAGAGAGAGAGAGAGAGAGAGAGAGAGAGAGAGAGATATACTTTTGACGTTATTCTCTCTCAAGTCTGTTTTTAGTTTTGCGTCCATTTGTCGAGTGTCTTTTATACTGCTGAAACTAAACCTTTGTTTTTCCTAGCGAGGTTTACTTATATTTTAAATGCCTCTTTTTCTATTGATTGCAACATCAGCTGTGTTGCTCAACAAAAAAAAAGTAAAACCTGATGATTATAGCGTGTTACTTTAAATGGTTAAGTTTATATATGGTTACGTTGTCACATATAAAATTGTAAATATTTTATCTAATTCTGTACCGTAGATGGCAAAAATATCTTGGTCTGGCGTAACCTTACATAAAATGGTAAAGTATAATAGCGTATGTCACCCCTGATAAAAAGGTAAAATGATTGTCTGCTGCCCTTCATATAATAGTAAGATACTATGTCCTACATAAAATGGTAAAGTATGTATGACTTATCTTGCATAAAGTAAGATAAAAAATTTCTTATTATGATGCCTTGCATAAAACGGTAAGATATTTACCCATTGCGATTAATTCAGCGCACCGCAACTTCTTGCAACAGAGGAACTCCCGCTTTCTAATAAAGAATGACCATAGAGGTCACTTTCTTCATAACGTCTCCTGTCTTAACACTAGAATCGGCTCTTGCGTATTCTCACACACTTTCACAAATCGTCATCCAGCGAACTGCCCCTTTCTCTTTTCCATTTTGAGTTTTTCTCTGTGAGATTTCATCAGCGTTTCGTTCCGTCCTTTCTAGGTCACGGGATCTTTCTGTCAACTGAAGTTGAAAAACTTGAGAGGTTCTATGACGTACTTGGGAATAATTCCTCCTCTACTGCTTTTTGTGTTGCAGTGTGATGAAATACGGCAGATACCTTTGTTAGTCTTGCTTAAGAGCTTTTACGGTATATGTATTTTTTATTTACTTTTTTTTTTACTCGGCTTTTGTACCCATACTCAATATTTTTTCTAGATCTTCTGGTTCTTATGTCATGTAGAACCTTATCTTTAATTTCTTATGTCCATAAAGAAGCTCTGTGCCCCTATTTTTTTATACATATATTTCTTTATCTCATACTTTCTTCACAGAATGGAAAGTATTACATATTCGCATTTTATCGCAAATATTGCAAAACTCACTGTCATGAATCTTCAAGTTTCTCTGACCTGTTGCAACAGAATTTCTCTTCACTCTCAACCGTTTTCATTTGTTACTGGTCTGCCACTACATGCAGTAAATGCGTTAACTGAAACTCTTATATCTGCTTCAATACCAACGCTATAAACAAGAAGAATTTGAGGCACTTCATTACATGCCCCAATTAGTACTTTAAGTGGTGTCTGCAAATGTTATTAGTTTACAAAAGTCTGACCCAATCAAGATGCTTAACGCTAAAGAATGCATATATGCTACGGAGTAATTCTGAGATGTAGTCTATCAGTTTGCATCTCCAAGATTTTCATTGACGTTTCAAGATTTGATTTTTCTATTAATATAAACATATTTTTTATATCTGTAAACTGTTTTTATTAAGAGAGAGAGACATTTCATCAGAAGGAATGATATTTTGGCCTTTATTTATGTTGCAAGAGACAGAAACTCTTCACCAAAACGGTGTTCTGTCAACTATTACTATTGCCATAAAACTTGAACTGTCCAAAAAGTACCTCCCCTTTATGATATTCATTTTTACTTGTGCAATTGTGTGTTGTTTATGTCATTTTTTAATCTATTATGAACTCATTTAATGGTAAAATTTAGTGAATCGTACGGAATTTGCCGACTTCTTGATGTATTTATAATTGTAAAATTATAAATGAACTAATGTAGCTATTAGAGAACTTGGTCATATGTGATCCCCACAGGATACAGCTACATACTGTACAGTATGCTCTTTCATTCGACCATTCACCTTAGTATCTCTCCAGCTAGTAGCTCAAATGCTCGAATTTTTCGTTGATCCAATTTTAATCTTTCATTCAAGAACAAATTCCTTTGGCTGATGCCTATGAGTTTCTGTAAGTTCAACTGTTAGGTATCGTCATGTTATTTTTTATAGTAATACTATAAAAAAAAGGTTGGCGTTTTTGTTAAGCTTCCCTCATTTATATCAGGCGCTATCGTATTGCTGAAGCAGTGTCCTTCGTTACGGATGTATTGAGAACTAACTTGCTTGCAGGGACTGTTTGTTCTTCCTAACAATGGCAATTAAGATTCAAACCATTGACAGAAGATTTCCTGTTTGTATTCACCTTCCGTTCCCTGCTTTGCAATATGGAACCTCTACTATCACCTGTTATATCTTGAGTGTCTTTCATTAGTATTTACCAGTCGTCTCGTAGAATGTCATTCTTCTCTTGTTGAGCTGCCACGTTGTCATATTGCCAGGTATAAAGTCTTGGTTCTCCGATCTGTTTGGCGTAAAAAGTGGTAAAAGGATTTTTGAGACTTATTTTCGACAGAAATGGTGCATTGATAGTGATTTTGTGGAGATCTTTTTAAGAACTTAGTTTTAGAATTTCTACTAATTTCATCGTGTTTTATTTACATTAGGCGTTTTTGGAAAGATTCTCTGGGAAATATTTGTCCTTCAGCTTATTCATTTAGGATATATTTGCAATGATAATGCTACATAAAGATAAGTCACGTTTTGACGAACACAGACTAAATTATCTCTCTTTGTTAGTTTTTTTGGATGAAAATACAATGCAAGATACAAAATAGAAATATCTTTTTTTTTATAGATTTGTTTTATTCCTATTAAGTTATGGTGCATAATTCATCCTTAGCGTTCGAGGGCTACTGCTCTTATGGGAAAATAAAGCACACAAGTACTGTATTTTTGTGTCCTGCAATAATAAGAATATCAATAGATATAATAATGATAATAATAAATTTATTAAAAATAATTACAAAATATAAAGGATAATAGCAATAATAATTAAATTATCTTTATTATTATTATTATTATTATTATTATTATTATTCTACATTTTATTAATTAACTAAAATTCCCTTTATATGTTATGTTTCACAAATATTACAAATGTACAGTGTAGTAACTAACGTTAAATTCAAGTACAATAGAAACTGAAACTGTGCTATTATATATTTCTTTCTATGGTTTCTGTTTTGGGAAGTTTTGTAAAGATGATATATCGAAAGTATCTGTGTTTGAAAAAAAAAATTTGCATTCTCCCTCTTAGCGAGAAAATAGAAATAAATCTAAAGAATATTGTCCTGAAAGAGAGAAAATCCAGAATTGGGAAATTCCTCTTAAGGGAGAAAGTCTAGTCTAAAGTACTCGTAAAGAAATACGGGAACTAAACATTTTGTCCTGGGAAATAAGAAATTTTAAATCGAAAATATCGTCTAAAGACTGAATAGAGAGTCCAGAAACGAAAATATTCGCACTGAATGAAGAAATCGACATGTGGAATCCTGAAAGTAAAATTCCACGATTTTAATTTTTTGTTTGTCAGAAAGAGAGAAAATGAAAAAAAAAAAAACGTGAAGATTTTGTCCTGAGAGGAAATCCAGAATTTTGTCCCTGCAGAGAGAAAATACAAAATCAAAAACTTTTGCTCCGGAAGATAAAGAAATTTAAAATGACGTATATTAGCTGTGCAAGAAAAAAAAAATACAAATTCGAAAGTTTATGCTGGAATAGAAAATCACAAAAACATTGAAGAAATGTTAAATGAAACGAACTAAATTCAAAATCGAGTTTTTTTCTAAATAAGAAAAAATTAGAAAATTAGCTCCAGAAGAAAGAAATCCTAAAACGAAATGGTGGCCATGAAGCGTCTCTCCAGTCTGGAATCTGTCAGTCGTTGTATCAGATATTTGAGTCATCATTTGTTATCTCCATCCAGCCTTCCTTAAGCCCTCGGGGGACAATTACCCTGATTGGGTTCTCTCTCTATAGCTCCTCCCCCTTTTCTAATCTACCCTCATTTCTCTCGTTTCCCCTCGTCGCACAAGATGTGACTGGTGAATTGCTCTGGTTGGTTAGTTTATACTTTGAGCGTTGCAAAGCCTCCTACGTTGATAAGCCTTCGTTTTCCAGAAATCCTCTGCTGAAAAGATCCTGGCGTTTTTGTGTTTTTATGTCTTTCATGCGCGTGCGCGCGCACACATGTATATGTTTATATATATATATATATATATATATATATATATATATATATATATATGTATGTATATATATATATATATATATATATATATATATATATATATATATACACACATATAATTTATATATATATATATATATATATATATATATATATGTGTGTATATATATATATATATATATATATATATATATATATATATATATATATATATATATATATATATATATATAAACATATACATGTGTGTGCGCGTACGCGCATGAAAGCCATAAAAACACAAAAACGCCATATATATATATATATATATATATATATATATATATATATATATATATATATATATATATATACACACACACACATGTAATGAGTATGTGCATGTGTATATGTCTGTAGGAATAAATGTCTGTTACGACAGCTATGCCAATGATATCCAAGTTTGTTGGGGATGTATAATATACTGCACGTAGTTGAAAGCAATGAGAAGTGTGTGATGAGATTTATGCATGTGTTGGGAATACATGAAAAGGAGTATTACTTGTCTGATGGGAAAAATTTATTTTTTAGATAAGGTTATGTGTCCATGTCAATTTCATATTTTTCATGGATGGAATAATACAAGAATTCAGGGAATGACTAGTAGATATAGACGCAAAATTGTGTTATATAAGAAAATGACTTGGGAATTGATTGTAAACTATTTCATGATTGCATATGGTACATTGATAGTTGGTTGTAAGAAAATAAACTTGTAAAAGAGTAGGAAAAAGTTTAAAGATATATCGAAATGATATCAGAGGGTTGATTCTTGAGTGAAGAGGTACGTCACAGAATAGTGAACCAAAGAAGGTAGGAAGGTGTGTGCGAAAGGTTGGGAAGGGACTATTGAATGCACATGAAAACCTAGGTGGGAATGCATGAAGGGTAAGGGAGCTGGATACCAATGAAATAACAAAGGTTGGGAAAATATCTACTTGGACTTAAGAAGAATTGAATAATTTGGAAATTGGAAGATGCATTGCAAATGTGCTGAAAAAGCTAGGGTTAATGAGTACATTTGCTTGTGTTTTGAGATGGTTTTGATGTCACATGTAAAGAATAAGAGACAATAAATTGGTGAAAAGAAAGTGTAATTCGGAATTGTAAGAGAGGAAGACAGAAAGATCAAGAAAGGGCGTGAAAAGAGTATTGGAGAAATCCTTAATTTTGAGTATTGGCCTAATAGAAGTGAATGGCACAATGTTCGACAGAAATTAAGCGAACTAGTGGTGAGGTTTCCGTGGGGGTGTCCCCGGACAGCCCAGCTGATATAGTTGAAATTTTCAGAATATAGGCCTCATCCAAGATATGTCACTAAAAGTATTATTGTATATGTACCCGTTGTGATATTGTTTCTCAGTCTGCAGCCGCACTTTCTTAGGTAAAGGCTTTGGGTAAATGTAAGAAAAAAAACAAAATAAGATTATGTGATAGTGTATAAGATTTATTTTGGGCAAAAAATAGTTAAGAGGTGCGAGTGCTGCAGATCGTAATCATTAAAAAAAAAAAGAAAAAAAAAATCGATGTGCGGCCTATACATGTGGTTGGTGTTAACATTTTGTTTTTATCTGCACGAATGTGTAGGCTGGATAATCATTGAACTTCCGAGGAAATTAACATATGGTCTGAGAAATACACATTGAATGTATTTTATTCGTATAATTGAGAAGAAACTCAAATAAAATTTTAAAGGGAAGTTTTTTTTTTTTCTCCAACCGATTCCAAACGTGTCCCGATTGTGATTATTCTGGGGCATAAAAGGGATTTTGACATAGGAAAGATCTATTTTTGGGTGAGAGCTATGTTATCCTAATGGATACTGGAGTTTGAATATGCTGAAATCCCGTCTGATATTTCATGTTATTAACCATACCAATATTCACCAGATGTTAATTACAATTATTTTCAAGTAAATATCTGAGTACCACTATCCAGATCTAACTCTATTTATCTTGAGAGATTGTTAACCTAATCTTATTAAAAATAGGAGAACCAAGATGCAGCTCAAGAAAAAATTTCCTTCTTCAGTGGTTGTTGGTTGAAGCATATCACGGCAAATTTTGAAATAAAAAAACATATAAAAGTCATTGTATTACGTTTATTTTCTGAGATACTAAAACAAAAGAAACAGCAGATCCAGCCTACGAAATTGTAGAAAGGAATCGCAGAGAAATCTTGGAAAGAGAAGTTAGGCGGCGGGAGTCTAGCAAGATGTGGGTTGAGGGTCAGGGGTAATGGGGGATATATTTCAGGATCGGATTAAGGTCGTCAGTACCCGGCTGCTAGGGGATCGCGGCTAAACCGCTCTTGATACCCTAACACCAAACAGTGTACACAAAGGCGCCCCGTTTTCCCGCATCTTAGCGTTCTCATCTTCAAAGGCTTGGCTAATTATCCACTGGATTTATTTGGATTATTTCCCCTTTTGTTCACCTCTTCCTACATTTTCATCTTTGATATTTCACCGAGAAAGCATCGGGTATTCGTCTTTCATGTTTACCTTTTCGTATCATACTTGCTGGCGAAGAATTTATCATATCAAACAAGTTTTTGCTTTGTTTCCTTTCTAAATATTTTGAGTTTTCTTAAAATGATATTGGATTTTGAAGGCATATATTTTTCTATTGTCCCCTATATAAAATAGACTTTATTTTCACATTTGAATTTTTTAAACTAAATATTTTTCTTATATTACCTTCCATGTATATGTTTCAAATATATCAATCAGTACCTTCTCATAACAGTTCAGATTAATATTTTTCAAGTTATTGTTAATTTACACACATAGGCACATGTGTATATGTGAGCACGAAAAACATAAAAAAATACAAGAAACGCCATGATCTTTTCACACATTCTTTATCGCTATTGGTATAATAGTTGAAAAGAAAACTTCATATAAAATTTGATAAATCTTGAGAACGATATATTGACTTGTCCATTCTTCTTGGCTATATTTTGGAATATCCTGGAAATGTATGCTAAACATATCCAGAATGTCATGACCTTCTCAAGTTCTAATTTTACTGGAATATTAGTTGATACTTTTTTTATTGTTTAGAAAACTGGCCTAGAATTCTATAGAAAGAATGTCCTTACTTAGAAAGAAATAAAGTCATGTGTCATGACTTGAGCAATTAAGTGTTAAATCTTAAGAATTGAGAAAAGAATAAAAAGAATGGACCATGACAGACTCCTAACAAATGAATGTTGAAATTTAATAAGAGATGAGGAGTCTTTCGCTTAAGTTAGATTTGAATTCTCAAGGTCAGCTGCCCTAATTATAATTATCTTTACTTGAATGTAGTTATGTGGATCCAACTTAAGATATCATCTACCACGTTTTACTCTTAATTCAATTTGATTTCTTAAAACTGAAGCTCAATGTAAACTTAAGCATTTTAAAAATCACAATCTCATATTTTTTTCAGCAATAGACGTCATTATCCAAAAAAAGTCACTTGCATCATGTGTCCTCAATTCTCGTGTTAATATATACACGCATCACGGAGCTTATTTCGTCCAAAATTGAAAAAGAGCCAATGAGTAGTAGGTAAGTGGTTTTGTATTTAAATGGTCCAAATCCACAGTTTTATATGAGATTAGATATACCGATATCTATTTACAATGGGAACTAGGGTAACCTTGGTACGGCTCCCCTTATAATTCTGCCACTTTCCCCCTCGAAGCGTAAACGCTATTAGGGGTGCAGATTGCTATGTGGCGTGTCAAGAATACTTCCTCTGATATTATGCGATATCCTTAAATTTCTAGAGACCTAAAGGTAAAATTCTCTGGGAATATCACTGTAGTGCATATATCCCTTAGGAAGCTACTTATAGGAACTTCCATCAGGACGACATTGCCATCTCACCCAAAAATAGATTTTTCGCTTCCCTCAAAATCCGTTTTGTTCTTCATTCAATACGAAGCCAAGTCGTTATATTGGGGATGAATCAATCCCCCCAAAAATGGATGCTGTATCTTATCTGCTTTGTAAGATATTTATAAATCAATGTAATGTTTCCTGAAATAATCTGATAAACACCTTTTCCATTTTAAGCAAAATTATTATTGTTACCATAATTGTTATTATTACACCGACGTTCAAATTTGTATCCGAAGAATTGTTTACTTCGTTGTATCTGCTTTTCGCAATTGTATTGGTAATTAGCTGAAATAATTTTTTATTATTATTATTATTATGATGGCAATAGACTTCGCGAAGACTGTTTAGCTTTTCGCAGTTGTAATTGGTCATCAGCTGAAGTATTGTATACCGTATATGGTTATCTTTATTATTATTATTATTATTATTTTTAGGATTATTATTATTGTTTATCTTTGTTTTTATGATGATAGACGTTGCGAAGCTTATTTAGACCAAACAATCCTTCTAAGGCCAACTAGATAGATGATAACACCGTTTTCTAGTGTTTTCTTCGTTGATCTAATTCCCCAGGTACACTTGCCATTCGACTGCATAGCACGTCTTGCCCAAGGAAGACATGCATCACCCGATACACTTTCATTGGTATTAATGAGCGGACCGGTGACTGTCCTTGAGGTGATGCAATTACTCAAGGGTTGCTTCGGTAATGAGGTTACAGAGGATGGTGACGCACGTTCTTTGGTCGTCATTTTTCCCATCCTTATCCTATCAACCTTTTAAAAGTCGTTCTCAAGTTGTCTTATTTTTTCTTTCTCATCGCTTCATAAGTATTTCCAAAATGTTATTTTTTTGCCTTATCAATAGATCACTTTATTTGGTGATGCCATGTCGTTTCCATAAGTTCTTTTAGAATACAATCTATATTTTTCTAATGATTCAGATACCTTTATACTTGGCACACAGGCATACGTCAAAAGAAATTTTAACCTAACTATATGAATTGTTCAGTTGGCTAGATAGTTCAAGTATTTATACGTAAGGTAATTTATAACCCGATTACTTCTTGGCATATTAGTAGAGTGAAATAATCGTAAATATGTGTTAGTTTCTGAAACGTAACCAGGTATTAGATTCTTTGTTATTATCCAGCTCTCGTGTATATATGTATGTATGTATGTATATATGTTTGTATGTATGTATGTGAATATACAACGTAAACAGCAAATGGAGCTGTGTCTAGTCTACTGCAGGACAAAGGCCTCAGACATGTCAATTCATGCCTGGGGTTTGGCCAGTTTTCAGTGCGGATTGGTGATTCTGGAAGATTTCCGTCTGATCGCTCATAGCAAACCAACCTAGTATCGGTGGCCCTGACTAGTACAACTGTGCTGATCATGGCAAACTGCAAACCCTTTCACCACGTTAAGGTATCCCCACTTAGAAAGGGATATATATATATATATATATATATATATATATATATATATATATATATATATATATAGTGCATTTTCATTCATATTAAATACATCTGTACGGCGCATTTTCTCCTTTGGAGCTGTATTGTATGAATAGACCTCTTTTGTATTGACAACACTTTGTCTCACTGAGCATATAAAGTTGTCCGTATGACAAAATAATGAAACAGTATCTGTCATGAAAAATTTCTTAAAACTTCCGAATAATTCTTGCAGATTCCCATATCCCTCGAGAGAACCAAGACCATCTACTTCCATGGAGTCTTTCACTCGTGTCCTATTACGATGACATTGGTCACTCCTCGTGAGGCGTCAATGGGCCTTGAAAACCGAGTCAAACGACCAGACAAGAAATACTGACCACTGTCCGTTTGTGTTGGCTGACAAGGCGCAAACAACCCAACTAGCCGTTTGTCCGGTGTATTTGTATTGTGACGGCCATAATGAGGGTGAAGGGCTGTGTCAAAGGGCTTTGCGGGGGCGTCGTTTCCAGGCGGCCACCCCTCGCCTTCCCCACAATGGAAAGATGTGTCAACAGAAGGATCGCCTCCTCGCCCCTCCAGGTCGTTTCCTGTAATGATGTCCGATGAGTGGGAAGAAGCTTGGTCGTCGGCAAATCTCTGTGAAGGAGATGGCAACGGAAAGCTCGTAAACCACATAAAGCTAGGGTAAGAGAGCTTTAGATTTTTCACAAGATGTGTAAATGTCAATGCGGCTATTAGAATTACATATAACCATTAGATTCAGTGTGGGATAATGGTGCCTAAAAGAACGATCGGAACCGCAGCCTCCAACAACGCGGATGGTGTAGCTGTCCAGTGTTGTCCATTGTGCTGGAAGTGTTGGTCGCCTTTCCCTATTATGTCAACTGTCCTTTCAGCATTATCCGCTCTCTGTGATGACCTAGGTCAGAAGGGGCGTGCCGGGTCATCATGACCGTACCCTTGGTGTTTGGAGTGTCATGTTCCATTTTGTGATAAAAATTTTATGATGAAGCGAGATGAAGTTCATTCGTCTTTGATAACTTACGGCACATTTTTATTCAATAGATTTTATGTATTTTGGTAGGTAAAGGAAAATCAAATTTCTAGATTAAATAAGCAAAATGGAAGATATTTTTGTATAAGCAGTATGCTTATTATTTCTGTAAGAGCTGTTACTAAGGCAGCTCCTGATGTCCTGTAGTTTTTGACAGATTTTTTACTATGACTTGAAGAAAATATAACGTCTAGCAATCTTAGGTACCAAAAACACAGTCACAACTCGCTTTATATTTAAATACAAGAGATATCGCACATTTTCCAAAGTGACTCTTCTGAAGAAAATGCGAAAACTCCTGTTTTTAAATATATATATAACTATACATGACTTAATTTTTTATACCCATTATTACTGTTATTTTATTATTATTAGGATTTCAGTTGTTGCTGTTAATGTTTTGGTATCCTACTGTACTCTTTATTATCTTCTTGTTACCGTCTTGGTTTACGTTGTACTTGTTAATTATGTGATCATCTATCAGCTGACTTATCATCATCTATCAGGGAAAGGAGAAAGGAAAATTCCGAAGTCAGTCTACAATTTGTATGTGATGTCAACTCGGAGATCAAAACTGAAATAACATTTTCAGAAAAGTATTGTTTTTCCTTTCGCAGAATTTTTCTCCGGCGTCTTGTTGGGTTTTTTTTTGCAACACTGCGACCAATGATATTCATTTTTCCTCGCTTTAGTGTTTGTTTTCCTGAAAAAAATTGTTAGCAGCATTTTGCATTTTTTAGACCTTTTTTTAAATTTTTAAGAAATTCTTTAGAATGCTTTTTCACTCGAATGATTTTCTAAAATAGAAAAGGTAATATTACTTGTGACGCGTCGGAACAGACTTTTTAGTTTTTCCAGTGTTTTCCAACGGCCAGGAAGGTTTAAAAAAAAAGGTCACAATTAAAATGCAGTGGAATTTTCAATGGGGGTA
>NC_090768.1:13881385-13883885 GCF_036898095.1 Palaemon carinicauda
GTCTCTAAAAGCAATTGTCACTTAGGCCATAATTGTGGGAAACAGGCATATGGGATGTAGTGAAAAAAATAATCAATTAAACTAAACTTAAATACTGTATGAAATAAGTTGCCCTATTGAGGCATTAGCTTCTCAAGATGTCCAAAACCCATCTCTCTCTCTCTCTCTCTCTCTCTCTCTCTCTCTCTCTCTCTCTCTCTCTCTCTCTCTCTCTTTCTCTCTCTCTCTCATATAGTGTTTAGAAAGAATTGTACTGAACATAGTTCTTCATTTCCTTTGTTAGTAGTATAATTTGTAAGCTCAAGTATGTTTGTAGTTAATTTCCATCCAAAGTCATCATGAGCCTAAGTAGAACACTTTTATTTTCCAAATCACAAGAACTGCCTTTGTATACGGTTTCACTGTACCTACTGTATACCAAAATAAAGGAGTTGGAATCTTATAACTTGAATTCCTTCTCCTTAAAAAGTGCCTGGAAGTAATAGATGTTGAATACACTTTTTAAGCAAGACAACAGCCACAATAATAATATCAATAATATTAATAATAACCATGGTAATGATTATAGCAGTGATGATGGTAATACCCATTGCTAAAAGTATAAAATATAGTAATTATTAATAGTATATTCTAAATCCACCCTGCAGACATAATTTCTTTTTTGTCCTCTAAGATAATGAGAATTAAAATTTTGATCTACTGTATATATATAAATTTATATGTATATATATATATATATATATATATATATATATATATATATATATATATATATATATATATATATATATATATATATATATATATATGTTTAGAAATACACCCATATATATTTGTGTTGTGTAGTAAATTATTCTTATTAAACAATTATTACCATACCATATTGTGATCTATGTTGAAGAACTCATATCTGGTCTCTTGAAGAAACCATACAAAAGAAAGAATATTGCTTAAATCTAATGACACGTGGTTTGTTTATTGTAACTATGTGCTAAGAGTAATTGTTCTTTTCACTTCGTCGTTGTCACCACAATTGGTATTTATTCTGTGTTATTTTAACAGAGTTTCTTGTGTCAATCTGGTCACTTGAGTGTCTGGTTTCCAATTTTCTCACGAATGGCAGCGTGTACTTTCATGTTAATCTTGTACAAGTCCATAGTAAAAGATCGTTCTGAATCATGCATGTGATTGCCTCTGCACACTCACACTATTTGGATGTATACGCGCTTGTTGAAAGGGACCGTTTCTATTCTAGATTTTGCTGGCCTTTCATGTCCTCCTCTCTCTTGACATTCACACAAACAAATACGTCAAGGGGACCTCCTCAGAATCTCTAAGTACCATGGTTAGGAAACCTGTTATTTGCCATGTCAGGGACGCCAGGTAATGTGACCTACAGTAGTAGTTTTGTTGGACTTCTCCTACATTCAATGGGTGGCGTTCAGACGCTCTTTATAATACAGTTGTAGGCCACAAGTGAAATGTTGATCGTATTGATATTTGGCCTAAAAAAATCCTTGTGATTATAGTAGACTCCGCTAATAACACGTATTCGAAGCCATTTAGTTAATCTGTTATTCACAAGATATTTTTTACAGTTTCCATCATTTGTTTATGTCTTCTCTAGATATAATCTACTTCCATGGCCTTTTATGCTATATTTCGGAATTATGAGTGGTTTTTTATGTGATGTCTTTACGACACAATGTGAAGATATGAACATTTAGTCACAAATCTCAAAACCTTAGTCCTGTGTCCCTGGCGATTCTTTGTCACAATGACCCGTCGAATCTTATGTTATTATTGTTATATATTTTTTACGTTTAGTTTAGTTTAACTGGATGTTATTTTGTTTTTGAACTGTTGTCTTGGTCGCCACCTTAGCCATATGCAACCTTAAGGCCATCTATTTCCATTTTATCGTGAATGATGAAATATCCAAGTTTGTCGGAAATTTTCACGTCGTATGATTTATCGTATTTTTCGAACACTTAAGACCCCTTTTATCGGCATGAATATTTACTTTTTATGAGAATGTATAAAGCAATATTTTACTATATTCAGATATCTAAGTTCCGAAGCTCTTTGATATATTTGGAAGGAAAGATTTATTGTACTTCCATTTAATTTTTTGTGTAATCAAGAGGGACATAATTGACTGAATCAATGGCCCCTAATCACATACGTTCCTTCTTGTTTTTTATAAAAGACTTAAGCCTCTTCCCAATCATTTGCTCACACCTAACTACGTTTCTTCACCTAAAAAGGTCTAATGCGTAGAGGTTTCTTTTAAAATCACGACACATGCCTCTTAAAATGATGGCCAACATGCCTCATAAAGTGACGACATACATGCCCCTTTTGAAATGACATGCAATCCTCTTTTAAAGTGGAGACATTCATGCCTCTTTTAAAGTGTCGATATTCGTACCTCTTTTAAAGTGTCGATATTCGTACCTCTTTTAAAGTCTCTATATTCATACCTCTTTTAAAGTGTCGA
>NC_090768.1:13891385-13893885 GCF_036898095.1 Palaemon carinicauda
TTTCACGGGAAAAAAATACTGTGTAGATCGTTTAAATTTATTGTCTATTTTACCATCACGGTGATAAAACAGGAAACATTACACAATCTATACGCAACAGTTTTTTTATTTATTTTATTTATTTTTTTTTTTTTGTGATACGTGACGCACTTTGATAATTTATATTGTTTACACTCGCTATTCCCTGTGAAATGCAAGATACTCATATTATCAGCGTTCGTGTAATGTTTTTTCCTTGGTGAAATATTAGTTTTTATGTCTGGTCATTTTGGCGAGACCAATAGCAAATTCTATACGAAAAAAAAAAAGATAGGATCATAGACCAAGACGGCTATATGGGCGGCTTTCGTTAAAACCCATTTTCCCTTTTTTTTGACGAGTTTCGTAAGTTACGTACGTGTTGTTCATGATGGTAATAGGCTAGGTACTGTAACCCATGATACTTGCAGGGTATCTCTTTTTTATCCAATATTTTAAGCGGAAAAAAAGTATGTTAAAAAAAATGTTTTATGGGTATATATATATATATATATATATATATATATATATATATATATATATATATATATATATATATATATATATATATATATATATGGTCAGTGCGTGTTTGCTCTTATTTACTATACATTTAAAGGGTATTGAAGATATAAAAGTTTCCCGTAATTTCATGACGAGTCGTGTAAGGGAGGGGGGGGGGGGGAGCAGGAAAATATGCACTGTATGGACACTGACACACATGATATATACACACACACACTATATATATATATGTATATATGCGTGTGTCTGTGTGTGTGTGTGTGTAATATGTAGCCATGCTGTTTTTAATTATGATTTGTCAATCCCCCTTTTCTTGTTCATAAGAACCATACTGAAATGCTTTTAATTCCAGTCTACAGTATAACATTACCTTAATGATGTGAACATTTAATGAAGTCCCCTTACGACATTTTGCCTCATCATATGTACATATGTGTATCTAACATATTGGTAATTTTGACCGTGTATATATATATAACCTATATATATATATATATATATATATATATATATATATATATATATATATATATATATATATATATATATATATATATATTCAAATAAGCCATATATACTCTGATAAATTAATGTCTGGATTCTCCTAACGACCTCAGGATCAGATCTCCAGGTGAAATCACACAAAGACAATAGATTCTGACAAGCCGGGAGTCGAACTCTGGTCAAGGAAACTTGCATGTACAGTGACATACCACCTGGACACTTGTTTGTGTGTGTTCTTGTGTGTGCATACGTATATATATTTGTGTATATGTATGTGTGTATATATATATGAATTTAATACTAATCACATCGATGACCTGTTAATTTGAAGGTTCCTTCACTCTTTTAGGATACGTTTATCATATGTAGCCTTTTCATTCCATTATTCGACTTCTTTACATTATGGACTAAGTCTAAACAATAGCTTTATGGTCTGCCACTTACGGTAGAGGCCACTCTATTTTCATCTCATGAGGATCTAAAGACTTGAAGTATTAAGCCTGGCCAAAATGTTTTTGAAAACCGAGATTAAAATGGATATTGGGACTTTGGTAATACATACTTCATTAATGTTTATATACATACATACGTACATACATACATAGTATGTACATACATACATACATACATAAACACACACACACCTATATATATATATATATATATATATATATATATATATATATATATATATATTTATATTAAATAAAACAAGTGCAGCCGTTCATAGTCTACTGCTGGACAAAGGGCAGGATTTTGGCCAGTTTTCTTCCCAACACTGGCTGGTGTGAATTGGTGAGGGTGGGAGACTTTTGTCTGATCGTTCACAGCATACAATCCATAGGTGTCCTTGATTTGTACAGCTTACTTATCATGGAGATACACAAACCTTTTCACCACGTTAAAGTATCCCAACTCAGAAAGGATATATATATATATATATATATATATATATATATATATATATATATATATATATGTGTGTGTGTGTGTGTGTGTGTGTGTGTGTGTTTGGAAATTTTCAATGGAAGTTGCATTCACCCACGAGTAAATGCTAATTTCACAATCTAGTTTCCGATTATAAAGTTACATTCTTACTTGGCCTTTAAAACTCAACGAACAACTTTTAGTCACGAACTACTACCGGAAGCTTAAATGTGTCTTGATCGTTTTTGCGTAATGTGTTAATTTGCATATATGTAATGTATATATATTTTTTTTTTTGCGTGTGTGTGTGTGTGTGTGTGTGTGTGTGTGTGTGTGTGTAGTGGCAATTGTGTTTCTATTCATTTATGGTTACCAAATTAAATATTAAGTAATGTTGTCAACAAGTTAAATCGGTTTTTTTTTATTATTATTATTTACGTGTGCATTTAGAATAATAGAATTAGACTTTCGGTTTTACCTGATCTATATAATTCTTCAAGAAATTCTGTAAATGGGATATAGTTTA
>NC_090768.1:13898885-13908885 GCF_036898095.1 Palaemon carinicauda
TTGTTTTTGAAACTGTACTTCCCTTTTTTCTTTTCTTTTTAAGTGAATTATAACGTTAATGAAGCAAATGAATATTTTTATTGTGAAAGATACACAGTGAACCGTCTGTTATAATGTATTTTCCATGAGTTGCTGAACTTTTGTCGATTGAATTCCTTATTATTCATATTTTTATTTGATAGATTCATGAGAATGTTTTAAATACCCTACCATTACAAGGTAAATGAAGAAGGTGCAAGATTTGGTTAAAAAAGTTTCTTGGGTGTTCATAGGACATCTCTATTTTTTTCAATTGGAATTTAAAAAGAAAGTTTTTGTTTACTATCGCTGCTGTATGTATGTATGTATGTATGTGTAAACAGAATGAAGGAAGACATTATTTTCTTTTCTTTAATCTGATGTTCACATCTCTCATCTGATATTGTAAACGACGAGGAACCAGTTTGAAATGGTGTAGGGACACCTGAATGGAATCAGCTGGCCTTTTCCGTGGCTACTCAAATATAATGACCTTGAGGATTACTTTCAGATGCAGAGGCCAATTCTACATACTGCTTAATGTCTTTATCTATCCAAGATGAAGAAATTTTCAAGTTCCAAAGCTTGAAAATAGCGGAATAGCAACATGTTATTCTTACTGGGAGAGCTGAATTTTCCATCAAAGAATTTCGGCGTAATGAAGGTTTTATGAATTTTGTTCTCGTCTCATTGACAGTTTAGACCATTGCAGTTTCATAATTCAGCACTGTTTTTTTTTTTTTTTATGAATTAAACATTAATGTAGGTAAACACCGGTATTGCTTAGCGTTCATAGAAATGGTGCCAGTGAAACCCGGCTAAAATGATATCATGTTGCTGACAAAGAAACAAGTCGGGTGATAGAATTATGGACAGCGATAGGAGGTCAGAACAGACAAATGCTGGTCGAAAGGTTTATATCTTGGTAAGTAATCTGAAATAGAAACCTGTTTGTGACAAATGTAATTGTCCTTTACCTTTTTTCCTTTTGTGATAATTAGGTAAGGTATCAGCTCCTCTTTATGTTGGTGTAAAGATACCAACAACAATAGGACCATTGACATTAATTTTGACTGTTCCACTGTTGAATAAGCAATAAATGATTCTGAGGTCGGACAGTAGTCGTTCCGATAAGTATCATCTTAGATTCTTCTGGTTCAATTATCAGTGCCATCAAACAAAATGATTGTACAATTGCATGCTGTTGCAACCTATACAATAAAACCCACACCATTGTCAGAAGAAGCATGAAAATTTAATCATATCAGGTATTGTGGAGTATGTTACTTGTTATGGAACTGTCCTGTAAGAAAGTAAATCTTTGATAGTTAATGTCAATGAATAAGAAAGATAGGTGTTTAGATGAACGTTGTGTAGGTCATACTGATTAAGATTCTATGAAAGGAAAAGAAAAAGAAAGATTCACCTGACAAGAGGTGAAAAGTTAGCTCAAGTATAAAGAGTATCCAGTGGTTTGGTTTTATTGAGACAGTGGCTGAAGATAAGTTGGTGAAAACAACATATTATATTACTTTAGTGAGCGAGATAGTGTATTGTAAGTGTCGACTAGTTGGGATAAGAAATATTACAGACGGATAGTGTAAGTGGTGTACACACACATACATATATATATATATATATATATATATATATATATATATATATATATATATATATATGTATCTATATATATATATATATATATATATATATATATATATATGTGTGTGTGTGTGTGTGTGTATGTGTATAATGAATCTTTTTGTTGCATCAGTGATCAGGTAAATGAACTAAAATCATGATTTGATTCATGTTGGTGAGGTTTGATTTCATACCTGATTAACATGAGATTGCAAAATGATGTAATGTTGAGTGTCTTTTTTTTTTTTTTTTGTTGATTTCAAGTCAGCAATAAAGAAAGATATTTTGATAGAGAATAATAAGCCGAGACAGTTTTTATTTATGCAATGCGGAACGCTTTAAAGTCTGTTGATAATTATATTTTACATGACAGATTAACTTCGTAGACTTCGATTCAGTGCGAGTTAATGTTTTAGTTAGAGCTCATCGTTATGAATCTCATGTTTTGTTATGCTAATTAGCATACTAATACTGTAGTATAAAAGCATGAGTTCATGTTTTAGAACGAAAATGAATAATAATAAGGAAGGGGTACAATGAAGCCTGGTATTCATTCAGAGAACAGGTTTAGAATCTGCCTTGCAACCTGCCATAATTTTAATTATGTCTTGATCGCCCGATATAGTTGTATAGAATACGGATGTCAGGTTAGAAATCTCTGTGGTGAGAAGCTCTTTGGAAATTCGAGGGAGATTTAGATATAAAAGTCGTGAATGGTTTATCGGTTCTGTAGTCAGTTATTTACACTTAATTGTAAAAAAAGAAAAAAAGGAATTGAAATCAGTCAATTGGAAGTGGACAGTATTTTGGAATTATATCCATAGACAAGGTTATCCTTCCCGTACAAAAACGACGGTACTTATTTAAGTAATTTTGCAAATGGGTTGTGGTAAAAATATACCGAGCACATTGTAAACACACACACACACACACACACATATATATATATATATATATATATATATATATATATATATATATATATATATATATATATTCCTTCTTTACCTTTTTGCTTTCTCATACAATGCGCACGCAGCTATTTACAAAGAACAGAGATTATGCTAATTTTCATTCTAGTTCCTTTTATGCATAAATGATGAGATCTGAATAAAAAGCGGGCGAGGGGAGGCAGTTCACGGGTACCACCTTGAAGAATAGGGAGTAGATCTCCGCTAGTCATACCCATAATTATGTAGTGATAACTAGCTGCAATTGCCAGCTGGTTGTAACTTTATCTTGGAAGTAGATAAAAGTAACTCGTTGGATAAGTTACTGTAGTATCTGGCTGTGACAGTAACTGCATGTTGGAGACAGTAACAGGAGAGATAAACAAACATTGCCTGATGGGGTAACAGTAGGAGATGCAGGTAGTTCCCTGCACTGTCCGGGATTTATGGCAGTATCGGGTTTTCGTTGATGGCTGATAGCAGAGGTTATTTTCGTAATCATAAGGAAGCGGGTACGTCGTAGAAGTACTTGCGAGTGTTTTTGTTTAACTAGTGACGTCATTTAAGTGTTTTTGGTAGTGTTCGACGATTACAGGTGTTCCATTAGAAAAGGAGGCCGAAGTTGAGCTATTCTGATCACATTGTTAGAAAGTGAGGAATGATGGGACTAGGCTGGAAGCTTTCATGGTGGTTCAACATGTCTACCCGAAATAATTGTCATTGGAGCTTATCTGATTACCCTAGCTCCTTAAGATTACTGTGGCTGTTTAAGGGTCCAGCTGCTAATTTAGATCTAAAACCAGTCTTGGCTGAACGATTGTACAGGCAAATAATTTAGTGTATGGTAACTGATAACAATTCGACGATTTCTTTTTCTAAAAAATGATTTTTGAGGACATAAAAGTCACCGAGTAACTTATAATACGCCAAGACACTTGTTTCTGACCGGGAAAATAACTTTTCACCGGAACATCTGGTCGTTTCAGCATAGATAATTTATTGCACCTTTTGTTCTATGTCATTATCATCATTGTTGTTATTACAAGCCAGATTGCAATCCTAGTGTGAAAAATTGAGTGCTATGAGCACTAGGGATTAATGGGAAAACCTGCCCTTTACGAAAAACAAACAAACATAGAAGTAAACAAACTTAGAAGTAAACAAACACCCGTAATAGAGAAATAATAAAAGGGTAATAACAACATAGACATGACACTAAGTATTTACATTTCATTAAGACACGCTATTATTACGAGGAATGTACAGTAAATGAATAAGTCATTTTACTCTATTATATCTTTATATCTTTTAGGAATGAACTATATATCCTTAAGACAATTATGCGTAGTGTTTAATGTGTTTTTAGAGGAAAAATAAAGATTTAGAAGACGAGAAAGTATTTTATTTATACTCGTCTTACAGAACATATTCGTTCGTCATAGTCTTCATCAAGAAGAATCTTACTGGTTCCTTTACTTATTTTTTTTTTTTATTTCACTGAACTTAAACTTATCTCTGAATTCTATTTGTTATCAGGATAGTTTTTTTTCTCGTTGGTGAAGGTACTTTTCAATTTTATTGTTAACTTGGAGGCAAAGGTCAAACCCTTTTAATTTTTGCATCATTCCCTTCCGGAATATCAATTTTTCCAAACGTTCTAATACTTATTGCCACAAGAGGTGATGGCTGTCCCTGAACACTTTTCTAGCAGTGACAGAGATTGAATATGGCTAACAATTCTAAATACCCTTTTTAATGCCCTTCTGTTAAATGCTGAACTTGTGCATTTTTTTCTGTTGTATGTAAAAAAAAAAAAACGAACACACAGCTGAATGGCAAACGACAAACAGTTGCTATGTGGACTTAGCCTGTAGTTACATTCTGCTAATATAAGTTAGGTCAAACATACCAAGACCAATAGCGCGTTATTTGACTACTAGAACGTGAGACAACCCTTTAGATGTGAAATTGATTTCCGATAAGGAAAGTTCTTCCATTGAGAAGGAGTAAGACTATTTCTAGCTAATTACCAACATTGTTGATAGTTGGGATTAAATAATTTTTTGGGTGCTCCATTGAAGGTTTTTTGAAAGATTCGCTGAAGTCTTGTTGATGTTATTTATTCATCCTGGCTATTACACATTTCAACACGCAGATTTATGCATAGACTATATAAATAAGAGACTCTCTCTCTCTCTCTCTCTCTCTCTCTCTCTCTCTCTCTCTCTCTCTCTCTCTCTCTCTCTCGTGTGAAATGAACCGGAGTCGGTACATGTGCTCGGTTACTTAGCCTTATTGAAATAGAAACTAACACGGTTAGTAAGAAAGTAATTACATGGACAGCACAGTAAGTTATTTTGGCTAATCTCTCTCTCTCTCTCTCTCTCTCTCTCTCTCTCTCTCTCTCTCTCTCTCTCTCTCATTATAATAGTAGTAGTAATGCAAAATATTCATATTAGATTTTAGCCATTATTAAACATCAGGATTGTAAGTTATATTTTGTGGAATATTGTCAGGTGAGGCCAGAAATCTTTAATCTTTTATATCATTATTATTTTTTTTTAATGTAATGACCTTTTTGGACCACAATTGAGATACGCAGTGATCCTTCTAATTAGCTACTCTGGGTTCTGTGTGAATATGAAAAAATAAGAAAACTGGATCCAAGTAACAGCAACAGCAGTTAGTTATAACATTGATGATAACACTGACATTATTGATGACTGTACTATCTTTAATAAAGATAATGATAATAATAGTGGTGGTAGAAGGGATCATAATGATAACAGCAACTACGTAAGTTCTTAATAAAAAAAAGTCCTTCACAGAACCTTGAAACCCCGAACTTGAAGTAGCAAGTGAATGTTGCCTGAGGATCTGGTAAGTAACGCTAAGTAGTAGCGAGATGAGTGAGTTCGAGAGCGAGAGTTCTAGTGAAAGTGGGTGCGGAAGAGAAAGAGAGAAAGAAGAAACCGAGATGACTTTGAGCAGCTTTTTTATCAAAAGGATTCAGGCGCGTTGAGAATTACCTTCTGTTTGACGTCACGCCTGACTGGTTTTCAACGCCAGTTTTGACTAAATGAAAGTAGAGAAAGATAAAAAGGCTTGTAAATAAAGATGTAGGTAACAAGGAAGGGGAAAAAATTGAGAAAACGGATAGTCAGCAATGTTTTTTTTCGGTTATTTACACATTTGCTTTTAGTGAAAGAGAGTTTTGAAATTGTTTGATTCATTATGCAACAAGAACATTAAAAACGCACTATGATCCCTATATTGAATGCAGTTGTACATACAGTAGTACTGTCACAGGATCTTGTTTGTATCTTCCGGAATACCTTTACCTAAAATCATGAACATTCTTTTACTTGAATATAAGGAAGTAGACTTATGGCAAATCTTTTAACAAGTACTAGTGGATATGGTATGTCATCATATTCATTGCTATTTTATGGTAAAGGAAATAAATGAGATTTTGATAAACACGCAGGCATAGGGAATAACGAGAAAAAAATGTGAGCGAGTTCTTGACCACATTTAAAGGCTCTAAGAAATTGAATAACAGGAAGACAAGATACAACAGCAGCAAAGCATTAAATAAAAGGAAATTGCGGCAGGCGAAGGAGTGGTGAGGTGAGCAGAAGCATAGTGGGGAAAGTCCAGCTGGGTTCAAAGGAAAGAAAATAAGGTTAAAACGAAAAGAGGAAAAATAAAATAAAAAACAAGATTCGACAAAGAGAGCAGACTAGGAGAAAGGTAACAGCAGAAAGCTGAAGATGCTCGGTGTAATTTAAAGGGACAAAGAAAGTAGGCGAAGGATAAGTAAAGAAAAAAAAGCCAAGTGTGAATAAATAAGAATGGGAGGAGAGAGAAAAAGTGAGAAAAGAAGAGAGAAGTGTGCTTCATTAGGAGGTGAGGAGCGACCCCCAGAGTCCTCACCTCGCTATCGCCTCACATTCCGCCTTCTGATAAGACCAGTCTCTCTTCTCACTACCACAGGCTCCCCCTCCAACTTCACCCCCCTCCCACATCCAACTCCCATCCCTTAAAGCTGTACCCTATCATAGTCCCCCCCCCCCCCCCCCGTTTACCCTATCAACGTCGTTTCGACTTTTTCTTTGTCCATTTTTATTACTTATATATATAAAAGTATACGCATATGTATACTTACACACACACCCATATATATATATATATATATATATATATATATATGTATATATATATATATAGATAGATATATAGATATATAATATATGTGTGTATACAACATATATGCATATAGATAGATTGATCTGTATATATAATATGCAGAAAATGTGTATATACACACGTATATGTTATATATATATATATATATATATATATATATATATATATATATATATATATATATATAACTCAATAGTTTATAAAATTATGCTTAGATAAACATTTTAGGGATAAGGCGAACTCCTTACCATCGTAGCTGCTAGCCACCACCGCTGACTAACCACAAAGTACTTAATTAATTGTGAAGCACACATGTTACACCTTGCATTTTGTTTTGCCTCGTAAGACAGGCCTGTTTCTCTTGCATTGTACTGCAGGTTGTTTGATCTGCAAGTTAATATGGTGAGTAATTGGATAGGTGACCAGTAAGAAAACAGACTCTGACGGCACACAGTCCCCTTGATTATCCATACGGTAAGGCATGGGGCTTGTAACCTCACCCCTTAAATGCTTGGTGAAAACCGAAAGATGATGGGAAAGCGGTATATTTTTAATAAATGATGTATATGTTCGTACTGACTGGCAAAAGTGCACACACAGTCACATGCACACAATGTTTATTATATGCGCATATACACATATTTTAAGTATTTACACACATACGTATATATATATATGTATATATATAATTATATATTTATATATATAAATATATATATATATACATATATTTATATATATATATATTTATATATATATATATGAATATATATATATATATATATATATATATATATATATATATATATATATAGTGTGTGTGTGTGTGTGTGTGTGTGTGTGTGTATTAAGTCAACGGTATTGAAATTTGTAAGTGATGTGGTATGTGTAGAATACGAAAAGTTGGAAGGGTTGGAAGCGTAAAAAATGTGCAGGAGGATGGACCAAAAGGTTATCACAGGTGAAAAGTGTTCTGCAGTAATTTTGGCCATGTTAAAAGAATGGAGATTAATATCAAGTGTGCACAATTAGAAATGTTAGGAAGAAGAAAGATAGGAAGATCTATGATTAGCTGAATGGATCGAGGGAAAGAGGTACATGAAAAGAAGGACCTTTACATCTAGAGGCATGAGAGAGTGCACAGGATAAAGGAGAAAAGATTTTTTTTTTCACTGGCTTTCGGTGCAATACTGATGAACATTCTTGGTAGGTGGTAGGTGTATGAAACAGATGATGTGAAAGTACCCACCAGTCGTTGGAATGCATTAGGTTGCTCCAAGAATTTCGTAAAAAAATTGGTATGGCGGTAGGCTACAACTAAACTCCAAATGCTGGTTTCTAGAAAAGCAAGCAGTCATTGCTGTAAATTATTTTAAGTTAAGACTCTTATATTTTTCAAATTTGAATAATTTTTAGCATGTAAGTTATATAAATTATTACAGCAGCAGTGCAAATAATTTAGAACATCGCATTGTTGTTTTCTCAGTAAATAATCATTTTTAACAACATTAGCTTTATACAAATAAAAAAAAGGGTAAGTGACCTTTTATTTTTCGTACCTTTTGCTAGGTCCAGAGATGCTGGAGTGATTTGATAATTTTTTGCCGTGTTTAACCCAGGTCAAAAAGACGATTTTATGCGTACATGCATTTGCGTATATATTCACACGTGTGGTGTGCGAATGTTTTGCTTATCTTTAAAGAAATCAGGTCCACCCGATTCACCCTGGAAGAATATCCACAATTTCTCTCGGATTATTGAAAATATTATTTTCTTTTATCCATGATCAGCAGGTCGACTTCAGGTTTCAGAGATAACAACTGCGATTTAAGTAGGATTTCTTGTAACATTTACGTAAATGTATTTAATTGGCATTGTGTGATAAGAAAGGTAAAGGTATACATGATTCGGCTGAAGAAACTAGTAGCTTGCGTTTGGGGAGAGAGAGAGAGAGAGGAGAGAGAGAGAGAGAGAGAGAGAGAGAGAGAGAGAGAGAGAGAGAGAGAGAGAGAGAGAGAGAGAGAGGATTTTCATTAGGAAATAAATATTAGTAAATTCATCCAGTTTTTGTAAGTTTCCTTCTTAGTGTTCGATTCCTTTTCGAATTCATGTCTTCATCATAAATTTATTGTTTCACTTATAACAGGTGATAACATCGATGACTAATTTAAGGTTGTTGCTATCCTCATTTTTTTTTCAGGATTAGCAAAACATTCTCGAATTGGAAAACTAATTCAAGAGAGAAAGCGACATAGAGAGAGATGGAGTTTTCATAAACCTTCGGTATTTTTTTTTAAATTAATTTTATTTCTTATATCCTCTAATGGGGATCTTGAGTGTTTATGCATACCTATCGTGCGAGTCATGTCTTTTTAACCAAACTGTTTTGGCTACGTAAGCAGGACCTCACGGTGGTAATTTTCCTCCCAGGGCTAAAGTCATGTGCCAAGACAAGAAGAGAAAGACATTTTTTTTTCTTCTTGTGAGGTGTCTTATTTATAAAGAAAAAATATAAAAACAAAGAATCTGTTGAGGTCAAAATTTGTATCGGGATATAATCTCTTTCTTTTAATAAGATCTATTAATCTCATAATTTCAAAAAGTTGAAATTATCCTCATTGTTTAATGGCTCTTGCTCTTTCATTACATCAACACTTAAAAGTATGCAAGTGGGTTCTTGGAGTAAGTAGGAGAGCGTTTGCTCACATCGTGGACGATAGAAATAGAAGGGAAAATAAGGAAAGATTTATAGAAATTTCCATGCTTTACTTAAAAGCCATCATAGGTAACCGTTTCATGGCTCTTTTGGTTATTTGAGAAGTGAAACACAATTAAAAACTTTTATGATGAACCAATTAAATGGATAAATGAAAATGATAATTAGAATAAGGAGTCTATGCTCTATGAATCAATGGAAGTATACTTGGATGTTGTTAAATGCTGCCTGGCTCACCTACAAGGACATAATGAATAAAGCAAGTAAATCAATGGCTTTGCAATTCCCAAAAAGCTCCGCGAAAGTTGGTTTTTAAATTGACATGTGGAAAGATACTCGGCACTACCCCTAGTTTTTAATACCACTGGCTTCGCTTTTAGAGAGAGAGAGAGAGAGAGAGAGAGAGAGAGAGAGAGAGAGAGAGAGATGGGGGTGGAGTTTTCCACGTGGAGCAATAAATAGCCTA
>NC_090768.1:13913885-13916385 GCF_036898095.1 Palaemon carinicauda
ATTTACAACTTCTTTTCTTTTGTTACTGCAGTGTATGGTAGGCTAAGGATCTTAAGAATTAATTATTTATTAGACGTCGTTAACATTATCAGTGTATTTAAAAGACTAGTTAAATCTATATTACCTATAGTTTAACACGATATACAGTAATTCCTTTATGTCATATTTGCATATTTCAAAGGCTACCTACAATTGTCAATGGTCTCTTTACCACTACTATCATTGCTGAGTAAATTGGTTAAATACATTGAATTCACTACTCTCATTTTACCTCATATTATTGATTTGAAAAGTAAATAGCAGTTGTTCATAGTCAATAATTTCAACAGCATTTTGAAACTCGGTTATAATTTTTATACATTTCTCAAGCGACATAAACATACTTTATTTGGACTTGATTTTTTGCCTTGTAAGATGTTGAGGATTATATATATTCACTCATTTTTTTTTCTTTCTGTAGATTTCATGGCGACTGACTCGCGTACTAATCCCCAACATTTGATGATTTTTTTTCTGTAATTCCACCATCATGAATGTGAGCGTTGGCCTTTTGTCTTCGTCTTTTTTTTTAACTATTAATTTTTTCTAACCCAAGACCTTGGTGGATGGATTTACATTATTTGAAAAATGCTAGATAAATTTAGTTCCTTCTCTTCATTGACTTCTTTTATTTTGAACTACGTGAGCTGTTGACTATAATTAGGAAGAAACGATACATGAAGCGTTCTGCTTAGCTTCTGTTGCAGTGATGTGTCAAAGAAGAATTTACATCATATACGGTTGGTCAGTTTTGTGTATTGTCAGACCCAAGGTCCATTAAAGGACCTTGGTCAGACCATTTTGGTCAGCGAAAGTTGTATTTGAGAAACGTAACAATAACTGAATTTCACCAGTCTTGTGGAATACGTTTTATTTAAAATTAGGACGAATACGTTTTCTCTTTCATAAATTTGTTTTAAATTTTTTAGAAGTTCGCTTAAATTATCAAATCCCTTGTAGGCTATTTTACATAAAATTGGGCATATATTGAATCCTTAATAATACAATGTTCTAGTCCTCGTAAATTTATATGTTGAAATAGTAGGCAAATGAAAAGATACTCAAAAACCCCATTGTTCATTAAATAGAAATTTGAAAAATTTAAAATATTGTGTATCATCAAGATATAAAGATTTTTAGAACCTGCCATCCAACATTTATTAGCATATCTCGACAGAATAAAGATTTTTGTATTATTACATATTTTATTTATGCTGCTTTGGAAGCTTTGTTTTATAACGTATAGCTCCTTGAATGTGTGGTATTTCTTCGGTTGTTTATGGGCATCTAAAAGGGGAATGAATGGTCAAAACTTAAGATGGTATCTTTGTTGACTAATCTTCAGGTTATGTAAAAGGATCACGATTATTCTCCAACGGTTTGGTCTTAGGGATTGTATTTCTGAAAGGTGTGTTTTTTAGGAGATTTTATACGCCAAAATTAATAGCTTTCAAGTAACAATCTGCTGTGCCCACCTGAGGACACAGCCATATTCTTCATTGTAAATTCAAAAGCTTTTGATGGAAATTAAACTCATAAATATGTGTGTATGTAATGCAAAGTTATATATTTGTCACATCTAATTTATGTAATATTTTCCATAAACTCATAAATACGTGTGTATGTAATGCAAAGTTATATATTTGTTACATCTAAATTATGTAATATTTTCCATAAACTCATAAATACGTGTGTATGTAATGCAAAGTAATATATTTGTTACATCTAATTCATGTAATATTTCCTCTTCGTTTTTTCTTTTGTACTGTAGAATTTTTTCGTGTGACTTCCCAGTTATTCTTTACACAGTTCAAGAAGTTAAAATGTTTCACGTTCGTTGAAACTCTCTCTCTCTCTCTCTCTCTCTCTCTCTCTCTCTCTCGCGGTGGGCACTCGTTCAGAAAAAAAGCAATTCGAAGTCGAGGGGGAAGTCTTGTATTCTATCAGGTGTAGACTAATCAAATACCTATTACACTTTTTTAAAACTGACCTTGATAAGGGAAGCCGGCTTTGGAGCCCCGCCACCACCCGAGAGGGAGGCTGTTCAATTCTTCAACTCCTGCTCAGTGATATGCTTATCGCTGCCAGCATTGGTTGAGATTCATTCACACTTATGAAATAACAAAAACTCACCGGGGCTTCTTTCTCTTCTTCTTCTATTGAAAACTGGTCTTTAGCGCTGATTGTGTCGGGTTGTAAGCCACTTGACGCGATGCTATTTGTTCTGTTCTCTAAGAGTTGAATCGATGATAACAGACACCCTCAATCTTGAACACATTGATTTTCTGCTGTAGGAAAAAGTTCAGTCTGTTGTTATAATTTTTCCATGATATTTATTTTGTTTATTTGATATGAGAGAGAGAGAGAGAGAGAGAGAGAGAGAGAGAGAGAGAGAGAGAGAGAGAGAGAGAGAGAGAGAGAGAGAGTTGTTAAATTGGCCTCTCTCTCTCTCTCTCTCTCT
>NC_090768.1:13921385-13933885 GCF_036898095.1 Palaemon carinicauda
ACACCTATCCTCTACATTTAACCAAATTCTTAAACATTAAAATTTGTAGCTTACGATGGCTCTACAAGAAACCTTGCGTTTCACATAACACAAACTAAGAATTTGGGTATGGATACACAAAACGACTGAGAATTTTAATATTCATCCATAAACGGGCTTAAAGTTTTAATTAATGATATGTAAAGTAGACTGGATGCTAAGATTTTACTATTTATTCATAAAATACAAAGAAATAATGACCAATTATACATAAAACAGACAAATAAGGAAAAATACATAAAACACACTGAAATAAGGAAAAATACATAAAACTGAGTGAAATAATAAAAAATACTATAAAAAACTGACTGAAGTAATGAACAATAACTAACTGAAATATTACCCATCACCGTAAAACACAAATTTTACCATTTTCATAAAATCAGCTGATGATAGATCTCCTTATATAAAGAGCACAATACCTACGTAACAAACATTGAAAATGGGACCAATCATAAGCATAACAAACTGGAAAAGATTGCCTTCCCTATGTATAGCACACTGAAAAGGACTTTTCGTATATAAAGTAGACGGAATATGTATAACAATTAACATATCAGACAGACGATATTTTTTCATATATATCGCAAGGCGAGTGCACAATATGAAGAATTGAACAAAATCGGATATGCCGTTGTTTCGTATACTGTAAACGCCAAACTATAAAGACTTTATGTAACTAGAATGAGTGTTTACTGTCAAGTATGCCTAAAACAATAAGGCTAAAGTTGTTGAGAATTGCTTTGTCAGAAAAGCAAGATTACAGAAAAATAGGTTTAGATTAAATTCTTATTACGAAAAGTTTTGCAATATGCAAGACCCGTAATATATAATGCTAAATATTGAGCCAACTCCCAATTTTGATGAAAAAAGAAATTTCAAAGATTACATTAGTATGTAATTTGTTTGCTATCACTACCTTTTGACCACCTTAATCTTTATAATATCCCAAAATATGTTTTGAGTAAGAAACCGCTGTTATAGTATTATTTGCCATTGTCATCGAATAATTAGATTAAGTAAACCTAAATTACCCAAGAGGGATCACTAGCTTGGTGATTCCTTAGAATTTACTTGCAATGGCAATTTTTCATTAGGTCAGTTACGGACAGATGTCAGTCTTCTTGACCACGGCGCCGTTTAAAGAACCAATTCTTAATTGAAAGGGATGGTATATATCTCTTGATTAAATAGTTTTAAACGACCTAATTTCATTACCCTTTTTATGCGAACGGGCTCATTTTTTTCCCTATAAGTTTTTATATATGAGCAGTCTGTTTATAGACATTTTTTTCTATGTGCTTTGACTTTTTATTCATCATCATTATTAATTTTTTAGGCGAAAGGATTCATCATGATTAACTGGTTTTTCACTCTCCAAGTTTAAGCAAGTTGATTTTTTTTTTAGATATTGTTTAAATAAACAGCTACAGCTTATTCAATGTCGTGAAGCTACTCGCAGCGCTATACTGTATGTTTCCATATATCGAAACAGTCCCCGCTTTTCTTGCAAGCATTCCTTTTGCCCTCAACCCCACGCATGCGATTATTGTAATGAAAGTCAGTTAGACTCGTCCTTGGTCTTCGACATTTCATTTCTGGAACACATCCCTTTGTTTTAATTTAATTGGTCTTTTCCGCTGTGCTTATCACCATTTGAGGTAGGTGACGCCTTTGATCGTTTCCATGGACGCATTACGCATGCGCAAGGAACGAGTCGAGGTCATGCATACTCTGCAGAAAGGAAGCAGGGAGATTGCCATGTCAAAATGTTGAAAGTTGGTTTGAAATCCGACGTGTTCATCCTGAGGATTGAATTTGTCTATGACAGTGACTTCATCATTTTTTATATTTTCACAATTTCCTTTTGTATATCCTATTGACGTCATAATTTTTTCTCACTATTTGCTGGACTGTTTGGAAACGTGTGTATAAAAATGTACCCTCTTTTTCAAGCAAATATGCCTTGTGTAAAAGAAAACTGGCTTTTACATGTTTGATTGAATGAATGGATTTCACGTTTTCCCATTCTGTTCGGGAATTGGAGTACTGTTGATGTTATGGCCTCCAAGTGCATAGTGACTCGTGGATCTTTGTGCGCTATCCCAGAGCAATTTATAGATTTTCAGTGATTTTCAGAGAGGTACTTTCTAGCAGGGGCGTTGAATATTTGTTGAGTCAGTGCAGAATGTCGAAACCTTACAGTATCTATTAGCTCAAAAGTTCAAGAATATATAGGGTCCTTAGTACTGTTGAGACTTTAGTTTACTGTTTTTAAGATTTCAAGTTTTAAAGATGAGTCAAGGACTTGAAGGATCAAATACCGATTATTACCTCAAGGTCTTTGTGTTCTTAGTATACCATATCAAGTTTATTTAAAGAAACTTCTCATGTTTAGTGAAGTTAGTGATATCAGCTTCTAATAGTAAACAAAATATCTAAGATGAGATGGAATTCGTGGTTGGAAGGTGCGAATCATGTATTGTGTACACGAGTATGGTAATTTGTTTAGATAAATTAGAAGATTTTGCCAAGAAATTAAATTTTCCACTTTAATAATGTTGACGTGATTGTGACTGGTTTGTCGTAAAAGGAGTCTTTAAAACCGAAGTATGGTTTTGAGTATCTTAAGGGCGATACTATAATTGATGATGTATTATAAATTTGCCAACGTTAGAGTGATAAAATTTCATAATGGGAAATGGTTAAGAGAGGCTGTAGAGGCAAGGAAAAGTATTTTAGGAAGAGGAAATCTAAAGTGAATGTTAGCGCGATTAAGGACATGAGGTTAAATTGAGGCAAAGAACCGAAAAAAAAAAAATTGATACCATTATGTAGAGTTGAAAACTATAAAAACTACAATCTGTTGATTTGCAGATGCCTTTGGACGTTTGGATGAGAGATTACATTATTTACAAAATGGGCAGCGCAAAAAAGTATGATCTGCAAAATTTCATTTTAAAAGTAGAGGATGGATTTCAGAAGCAAATTTTTGTATTGTATGTAGAGATTCTTGAGCTAAGCTTCTTTGACGGAAGTAAAGTTGGAATGTTGGTAGGTAGTAGGTTGGGCAGGGCACCAGCCACCCGTTGAGATACTACCACAAGAGAGTAATGAGGTCTTTTGACTGGCCAGACAGTACTACATTGAATCCTTCTCTCTGGTTACGGTTCATTTTCCCTTTGCCTACACACAAACACACATACACCGAGTAGTCTGGTCTATTCTTTACATAATCTTCTCTGTCCTCATATACCTGACAACACTGAGATTACCAAATAATTCTTCTGCACCCAAGGGGTTATTGCGCTGTAGTTGTTCAGAGGCCACTTTCCTCTTGGGAAGGGTAGAAGAGACACTTTAGCCATGGTAAGCAGCTCTTGTAGGAGAAGAACACTCCAAAATCAAACCATTGTTCTCTAGTCTTGGGTGGTGCCATAGCCTCTGTACCATGGTCTTCCACTGTTTTGGGTTAGAGTTCTCTTGCTTGAGGGTACACTTGGTCACATTATTCTATTTTATTTCTTTTATTCTTTTTTTTGAAAGTTTTTATAGTGTATATAGAAGACATTCATTTTATTGTTACTGTTCTTAAAGTATTTTATCTTTCCCTGTTTCCTTTCTTCACTGGGCTATTTTTTCTGTTGGAGCCCATTGGCTGATAGCATCTTGCTTTTCCAACTAGGGTTGTAGCAGCAAGTAATAATAATAATAATAATAATAATAATAATAATAATAATAAAACAAGAGGAGTCATAGAAATAACCATACTTGGACCAAGAATTCCTGATAGATGGAAACTTTGAGACACAATCATTTGAAGATGTGCTGAAATGGTTAGCATAGACGAAAATGTGTACTAGATTTTTTATTGGAGGGATTCAATCATGTAGAGAAAATGGAGAAAAAATGCATTGTTGAAAAGTATGTGTAATTCACATAGGATGATATGGAAAGAGGGGTTCTTAATTATTACTTGTTAGTACTACAGTATTATACAAGAGGCTAGTGTTCCCACACAATGGTCATGAGCCGTCTGCACAGGTAAATAAATTTGTGGAAGTGTGCTGAACAAAGGTTGAAAACTGATTTGTTAGTAGCAGTGACTAGTGTTTTACCTTTCTCTGAAGTCGCCCATAATAACAGAAGCTTCTGATTTGTGGAAACTGTATATATATATATATATATATATATATATATATATATATATATATATATATATATATATATATATATATGTGTGTGTGTGTGTGTGTGTATTCTATACTTTTTTTGTGTATGTATGTATGTATACATATACATACTGTATATATGTTTGTATATGCAATATCCAAGTGTTACCACTATGTATTCATGTTAATATACATATTCATAATATAAGAAAATATTGTATATTTTTGGTAACGTCACGAAGTTAATCATATGATTGAATATGGAAACCTAGTTTTTTTTCCGTTGAAATATTCATAATTACCGACGTAGCAAAGGCACATTTTATCTCGGAAACTGATTTAGAACGTGTATGGTATTCAATTAAATCAGTGAGTAGATATTTCGTCATTTTACAAGCCCTACGTGAAAATTTTGCACGTAAAGTTTTGGATAAAGGTATCTTGCATATTTAGCTGTTTAAAAAAAAGTTGAAATTATTATTAACTGTCCCTTGACTATTCCAGCAAAACGTTAAATCCCATTTGAATCATCGTTTTTATTTTGGTGCTCAGTAATTCACATATTCGTTTTAATTGTCTATTTTTTGGCGAGAGGGGCATTGTTAATAATTAGAAGTGCAAATGCGTATATGATTTTCACGCACGCTCAGGCACATACACGCATCGTTGGTAGTTTCATGGCGGCATGGGTGTATTTTAATCATTTTTGGGGTTTCCCAGAGAGCAAAGGCCATTATATTTTGCAATTTATTTTGCGTGAAAAAAAAATAATGATTTATAGGCCAATATCCAACATTTCTACTTAACCCCTTGCTATGGTCCTGAAGAAAATACCAAGTTCATAGCATTAATTTTTGAAATGTCATGCGATTTCTTATTTTTCATGCTCATTTGAAATATCAGGCTGCACAAATCAAGTGATAGATTTAGGATTAAAAGGATAACAAGTTTTTATTTTGCGTCTTGTAGTTTATTTTAAAACGGCCTCGGTTTTGATTGTAAGCAAAAATTGAGATAGGAAAAAGAAGTTAAGTATAAATAGTACAAAAATGCACCATAAGTCATGGTCAAAATAACGACTTTAAAAGGCAATAGCTTTTTGAAATAGAATTTCATAAGATAAGTTTGTGTGACCATTTGTACATTATTAGAATAACAAAACAAGATATTTCCAAGGTTTCGTTTCGTTATGATTTATGAAAACTTTACTCTCACATGCACGTTATTACGCAATAGCTTACTGATGACTAACCACTAGTATATTTTTAACTATTCACTCCTTGGATAAAAAAAACTACAAACTGTTTTCCAAGTCGTCATATTTAAAGGATCGATCTCTGCTTTTCTTGATATCGAAAGAAAATAAGTTGATGGTTGACACCTGTGAAGAAATTAAGAGAGAAAACGGGAAAGGAAATCGAAGAATGGAAGGGCATTAGACCGGGAAGAGATTTCAAACCATGGGGCCAGTATGGATATATATATATATATATATATATATATATATATATATATATATATATATATATATATATGTATATATATGTATGTATATATATACATTTATACATTTATGTATATATATATATATATATATATATATATATATATATGTGTGTGTGTGTGTGTGTGTGTGAGCTGAGTAGTTAGTTGCCTGTGGTGGGCGACACAAACGCGCGCTCGCACGCACAGACACACACACATATATATATGTATATATATACACTATAAATATATATATATATATATATATATATATATATGTGTGTGTGTAATATAGTAATATATATTGTTTGTGTGGCTGTCTAAAATATATATTTATATACAGTATATACAATATATGTATGCATGATTATATATGAGCATACATTTATATGTATTTATTCAGTACAATATACTGTAAATACAGTATTATATATATATATATATATATATATATATATATACACGAAATATATATGAAAAACCGTTCACTAGTTTTAGTGACCTTTAAAAAAAAACGAGAAAATCTTGGAATCTTGGCTTATCAGTCATAGGTTATTCAGGTCTTCATTAGTAGACAGCCAGTGTCCATTGTTAACTGGTTATCTAGGGCGCAACTGGAAGAGAAAAAAAAGAATAGAAAACAAATAATACAACAAAAAAGTTGCTCCCATTGATGAAAATTATTTGTAGGTCTTTTGGAACCAACTTTGAATATTTTTATTATTCATGAGAAATTAGTTGCATTGATATTCCCAGTATCTTTCTGACGGAGGAAATTGTTCGCCGTTACACGCTCGTCGATACTAACAAGACAAATAAATCTCCTATTGATGATGACAAGAGTTGGGTGACAGGTGAGCTGGTTGTTTGGCCAGACACTAGAAAGGAGACCGCCGCTGCCTGTTGCAGTACCCCCCCCCCAGGTGGCGCACACGAGAGAAGCTTCTAATTAGGATTTATATGGTAATGGAATTTTGGGGACAAACTTCGGTGGAATGGCCAACCCGGGGCATCCCAGATACAATCTGTTACTTATAAAGCTTTGATCGAACTTACATCAAATGTTGGTGAATGTGTTATTTCATTATCAGCTATATTTGGTTCAGGTCCCAACATGGCCATGTGCTCCTAATAAAGGCTTACTGTTGAGCCGCATCATTTATTACAAGAGAAAAATCTTGGCCAAAGACATTCAGTGGGAAAATGATTTTATAATTAACTCTCTCTCTCTCTCTCTCTCTCTCTCTCTCTCTCTCTCTCTCTCTCTCTCTCTCTCTCTCTCTCTCTGACATAATTGGCTGTCTCTAGTTTCTTTAATTCCTTCTGCTTATGTACATCGCACCTTTAAGTATAACTTTATTATTATTATTATTATTATTATTATTATTATTATTATTATTATTATTATTATTATTATTATTATTATTCAAGAAAATAATTTCTCTCAAACATGGCAAAGAAGCCTATAACCACTATTCAAGAGTATTTATATGTGCGAACAAATGAAATCATATTAAAAAAAAAAAAATCATATAATGAAAATAAACCCCTGCTACAGAACTACAATTAGTACTACTACTACTATTATGATTCCTACCGCTGCTACTATTTCTGCTGATACTAAAGCTCCACCAAGCATGGCTGCTTATGATGTGTACGCAATGTATATCATGTTCTTCATCCTCACACCTCCACTTCTCTGCGCCAACAGCACAGAAAATCCTCTCCTGTTTTCCGAAGCTTTGTCGATCCTGGGCACATTCTTCCTCTTCCTTTGTTTTGCATTGGTATAAATTACACTTTACAGAGTTTAAGTAAAGTAAAAGGAGTCCTCCAACTTCTTTTCTTCCTCCTTAGCGTATGTTCAATGTGTCCTCATTTTTTCTTACATATTATGTAATCCTAATCAAGTCTTTTATCTTGAATGAAGCTAAATCCATTTTATCGTAATAACAATACATATATGAGAATTATTTATTATAAAAAAAAATCCGAATGGTTCATAAAAGCAGTTGTTCTTTTCTTTGTCTCATTCGTTTGGATGAAGTTGTCACACTTTTATGAAATATCTTTTGCTTCTAGCTCTGCTTCTGACATATATTTTATTTCACCTTTTATTTTCGTATACTGTCGTACAAATCCGTCTGGAATTTGTAGGATTTATTGTAGGCCCCATGAAAATGCAACAGCTACCCAATGGATACCCTAACTGGAGTCAAAAGATCAATGAGTACCTTAAAAGCGTTTGTTTACCAATATTTATTTTGGAGTAAATGCTATGAAGCGATCCTTAAAGCCAGAAATGTCAGCAGAATTCGTTTTCATATGTTAGCCAAACTTGTCATTTTTATTTTGGTTTCATTTATATCTACAACCTTCACTTTTTTAATGTCTGACTACTTGGTAAAATTGTAAAAGGAAAACAATTGTTATTATTATTATTATTATTATTATTATTTTTATTATTATTATTATTATTAGATGGAGAAAGCTGACCAGAAACATCGACCCCTCATAGAAGTGGGAAAAGATGTAGACAAAGAAGAAGAAGATTATTATTATTATTATTATTATTATTATTATTATTATTATTATTATTATTATTTATCCATACCATACATAGTCATATTGCTATGGTTTTGTGAATATTTTTGTTTTTCTCCTACCTTTGGTTTTTAATAACTTTGAAACGCATGAGGAGAAAATTTTTTTCCAAACAATTCTTTTATGACTGAAGAGTCTCTTCACATGACTGAATCAGTTAGCAAAATCATCCAATGAATTAACTTTATTAATGATTAGATGTTTTTATTTTTTACACTTATTAATTGCTAACGCACGTTGCTGAGGATCAGTGAGGAGATTTATTTCTGTAAAAGTAGTTCTGTTAGTATATTACTAAAAATAATAGGGAATATCTGTCAAATGTTCAGTAGATTTCCGTAATGGTGATTCTGTTTTGTTTTAAACATGTAAACAACAATATCGATAAAGTTAAGCCGAGTTATCAAAATTGATTCAGCTATCGTGAAATGTTATATTATTATTAATAATTTTATTAAATCATTTTGCTTAGAAACTAAGCAGATCCAGGTGACCGACTTTTAACGACTGGAGAATTATTTAACTCGGCTGCTGTCAAGTTCCAGTCTTGATTAATGCAGCCTCCAAAGAGGTCACTGAGGTGCCTGTTTAGCTACCAGATCAGGTCACTTTCCATCAGGAATTCTCATGCATAGTTCTTTTGATTCGGTGCCGCTGAGTAATTAAAGTCTCCATATTCAATAGTGCGGGTGCATTTCATCATTATGAACTCGGCCTTCGTTTTGTTATAACGAAAGCCAGCTCATTGTCATTCGCGGGTCGTCTGACTTGGGGGATGAAAGGTTGTATGATGCTATTCTAAGATAAGCTGAATGCGTTCTTTTGTGTTCATTATTGGACGAAGACGTTACCAAACGAATATTTAATCGTCAGACTCTCATCTCAGGTGCGTAATATTAACTCTCTCTCTCTCTCTCTCTCTCTCTCTCTCTCTCTCTCTCTCTCTCTCTCTCTCTCTCTCTCTCTCTCTCTCTAAGGGAGATAGCGAATCTTATATTAAAAACATGTATGAAATTTAAGGCTGTCTAATAAATATCCGTTTGGTAAATTCTTCGTAATTAATGAACATGAAAGACTGCATTCAGTTTATCTTGAGATTAGCAACCAAGAAAAGTATTTTTCTTTTTCTATACAAAGGTTTCATGTACGTAATGATCTCATGAACTAACAATAATGATAACTGATAATGATGAAAATAAGATACAAAATAATAATGACAATTTTAATACTGTTCTTGCAAAAACCAATGACAAAATTAGTAACCACAAGTTTCTCACTGTAGGTTAAAATGTCATTTGTGATATTTTCCCATCTCTTATTTAATCTTTCCGTAAGGTCTTTTTCTTAATATTTTTTATAGCACATAAAAAAAGGTTATATATATATATATATATATATATATATATGTATATATATATATATATATATATATATATATATATATATATATATATATATATATGTGTGTGTGTGTGTGTGTGTGTGTGTGTGTGCTTGCGTGCGTGCGTGCGTATTATCAAACACTCTTTTCCTCTTTGAGCATGTTGAATCAGAAAGTACAGGCTTCTGGTTTTCAGCCCCTTTATCTTTACTTGACCCCTTGGTTGAATTCTAGGTCAATGGCCTGTTTAGAGGAGCAGACCTTACAAATGATAACCTAGGGCTGCACGACTGAGGTAAGGCACTCACCATATATATATATATATATATATATATATATATATATATATATATATATATATGTGTGTGTGTGTGTGTGTGTGTGTGTGTGTATATATATATATATATATATATATATATATATATATATATATATATATATACATATATAAATGTGAAGGTTATTGCATATATCTGTGTATGAGTTTTAATTTTCTGAAATGTTGAGCTATTTTAAAGTTGTCCAAATATTGTACAGTAACGTTCGGGACTTTGGTTTCGTTTTCTTTCTGCCACTGGGCCCGGAAGGAAGGGAGAAGCGATCGGGATATGTATTATTCATCGAGGGGTGGTAACCAAGTGGAAACTTACTACACAGCGTCAGATTAAAAGCCGGAGGGACAGTGAGAATGTGCAATGGCAGGACGACCCCTTCCCCTTTCTCTCTCTCTCTCTCTCTCCCCTCCGACCTACCATACCCCTCACACACCCCCTTCTTCTCCTCCTCCTTCTCCTACTCCTCCCCTAGTCCGCCAACTTTCATGCAGCGCGTGCCTCCAGCTAGACTTTACGCTACGTCACCTGATCCATTATTCATTTCGCGCCAATACGCTGGCGACGTTGCCACATGTCGGACGTAAACATTGTGTCATCGAGTATGCTGGCCACGATTCCTTTATGATAAGAACCTTCTTTAGGGCTGGCTCTACGGGCCGGTCCTAAGGGCGCGATGACCAATCTCCGAGGAATGTCCAACGCCCAATTTTGAAGGCTCCTTGTGTGAGAAGTGTCACATGGGTACGTCCTCAGCCGGTGACGTCAGAACGTGGTTTTCTTCGGTGAATGAATCTAGGTTACTCACACTGCTCGCAACTGGGTTTTGGCTACTACACCCAACGCCACTATATTAAGGGCTCTTCTTCCCCCTCCCCTCACCCCCTACCAGGACATACCATTAGTCTATTCTTACATACTAATAATGCCAAAGATTGTTAGGTGGGATCTTTAAAAGATCAGTCACTTGGTTTTTCCCCGTCATATTAACATCTGTCTTTTTTAGTTTGCGAGAAAATGCCGGTTACCGTAGATATAGCAAGCATGGTAAAAAACAGATGCATTATATCTAATAATTACGTTCAGTGTAAATGCCCTCTATTTTACTACCATTTGTCATTTCCTTCTATTGAAAATATTTCAATTATTCCTTTATAGCAGTTTACTTGTTTTATATTTACCTGGCATGGCTATGCTGGGTTTTTTTCTTATTTCTAATTTTAGTTTTCCATTTTAGATATTTTTTGTATTGCATGTAAGTGAATGTGACCATTCCTAAGGGAATATGTATGTGTATGTGTTCAAGTATTCATGAACTCATGGAATTACGCATATCAGGATGAATGACATTTGCAGTTACTATATATATGAGGAGAAACTCATAGTTTTTTTTTTTATGAAATCAAGGTGACGCCCATCTCAAAAGAATCCGCTCATCGTCCACCCGCTCTTAAAATCTGTCCACCCACGACCCATTTCCGGTACTTTCTGGGCCATCTTCTCAGTATGTATGGTTTATCCTCCACTCAGGGAATCGCAGAGTGCGTGTTTAGACTTCGCTGCTGTAGTCTCTGGCTGTATAGGTACCTATTTGGTCAGGGGCAAATGCTCTAAATGGAACCTAAGTCGCTCTCTTAAACTTTGTCCTATCTCAAGTTGAAGACGCCTTTCTTCGGGTATTATTGAGGCATGTTTTTTATCGTTACAGATGACGTCTGTATTTCCTCTCTCCTTGTATTATGTTCCGAGTATGTTTGTAGGTCACTTACTGTGTTACCTAAAATTAATGTGAAGGCATTAAGAAGAGAAACAATAATTGTTGATTTTCAGAAGATAATGTTTGAACGTGATTAGTTTATCGGCAGTTTCTCTTTTTGTGCAAAACATCCTAGTCATAATGCGTTATTTCAAAGGTTTTCTACATTTATCGTAAATATGCAAATATTTGAATTCACACACACACATATATATATATGTATATATATATATATATATATATATATATATATATATATATATATATATATATATATATATATGTGTGTGTGTGTGTGTGTGTGTGTATATATATATATATATATATATATATATATATATATGTATATGTGTGTATATATATATATATATATATATATATTTATATATATATATGTATATATATATATATATATATATATATATATATATATAATATACACATTGTGTATCCACACACATACATACATATATATATATTGGAGTGTAGGTACATGAATTTCAATTACCCTTTCTTTAACAATATTTTGGAAAATGTTGTGTTACATTAATAACGTATAAATATGTGAGACCTAGATTGAGAATTTTTAATCTTTGAATATAGGTATGTTCATTCATTAAAAAAATAAGCATACTTTGACTTTTACTGGATATATTTATACTCTCGTCGTTATGTGTTGTGAATGTCATTGCCAGCCCAGTCTTAGTTAAGATACAGATTTATAAGAGTGA
>NC_090768.1:13938885-13946385 GCF_036898095.1 Palaemon carinicauda
CAGAACAGTTTCGTTAAATTACGATTCCAAGTAGTAGTTCGTTGGCCTGAAAGTGAAATCAAACTTCAGAATGAAAATGTAATAGGAAATTTTAGAGAATACGGTAGTCACAAATGTTGGAGACCTTTTCGCGGATGGTCTAAAGTCAAAATATACGACGTCGATTGAAAAAGTGAAATTTCACAATGTAAGAAATTGTTTGCAAATTTTCGTTTGATATAGGGACGTTGATAAATCGTGAGTCATCACTTATTACAAACTACAATTTTTGTAAGAATATGTAAGCTGGCACTTCTATCAGTAATCCATTCTGAAGCATTTGAGAAAATCATCTTAATGTTAAAACTTCTTTCTATGTGTAACAACGATAGCAGTATAAGCTTGCTGTCGTCCAGCTCGGGGTCCTATTTCACCACGGCTTTTGTCGTATTCTTGGTAGAGGATTTTTGCTGTCCAACTTCTCAACTTTTACTTCCTATTGTAACAGTAAGATTTTCCTCATAAATGGTCCTCTTGGCCCTATCTCCGGGCTATGGGACTCAAATTCCATAAATCAAATCTGCCCAAGTGTACGGATCCGAACTTTAGATACTGCAAACCGTTCCTAACGGAGTCAGGACATATCTTTCGACCTTCTCTTAGGTTACCGTTATTCTTTATTGGTTCTATTGCACCCATGTTGTAAAGTTTATAATGGGTACAATAGCACTAAGGTAGTTGATATTTTTTGAAATAGTTTTTATCTTTTTAAATATACAGGCTGAACCTTAATAGGAAAAGTGTTATGAGAGAGAGAGAGAGAGAGAGAGAGAGAGAGAGAGAGAGAGAGAGAGAGAGAGAGAGAGAGAGAGAGAGAGAGAGAGAGAGAGAGAGAGGTTGGTTTCCAAAGTAAACAACATAATTGGATGTCAAGGGTTTAAAAGAGACCAAATGATATTATGTCTAAGCGGAGTTTAAGCCTCCTTCGCTATAAATTTGGAAGGTTTACTTATTATGTTTGGTAGGGTGGGTTCTAAAACTCAGACAACATTCAATTTTGGATGAAATATCAATAATTGGGTCACTAAATCTTTCGTAAACAACGTTCCAAGTCATCATTTATATATATATATATATATATATATATGTATATATATATATATATATACTGTATATATATATATATATATATATACATATATATATTATATATATATACATATATATATTATATATATATATATATATATATATATATATATATATATATATATATATATTAGAAAAGATAAACAGCTAGAAAATCGAACCTCTTTTTATTCAGTTAATTCCTTAAAGAGTAATGAATGGTAATGTGCCTTCAGAATGTCACATTGTATTTAGAGGTAACCCATCGCTTAATTTGATATCATTTGCCATTAAGGCAATCAATCAATCACGTGACTCGTACAACCTACGCCCTACGATATTATCTTTTTTTTTTTTTTTACATCTATAGAACGATATGTCAAACGTTTTAATTACATCCTTAATTCTCACAACCCTAAGTCATTATAATCATGTACCGGGTAATGCATTTTAGGTTCAAGTTGAGAAACATTTTCATAAAAGTCGATGAATTTTGATAGATTTTGAATGAATTCGAAACGTGATCTCAATTGATGACCTACAAAATTATATATGTATTGAAACTAGGATCCTAGGTTTCGAAAATAATTAGAACAATTATATCCGCATTTTGTAAACAGTCCCACCCGCCATAACCTGATTGCAAAGCACACATATATTTCAAGGTTTGATCTGTATTCAATTAGAATGCCTTCGACGTGATCAAAGGATAAGATTTCTTTCGAGATTTTGTAGATAAGTTCTTTCATGAATGCCAGTACTACCTGATATGTAACAAGAAATAGAATATTGTGCAATTGGAGTAATATTTAATAGTTAGAAATTTTTTCCAAGTGTCTGCTTTTGAAATACAACCTCGTTTTGTTATACAGAATAGTACGAAGTAACACTTGTACCATTTGAGGTGAAGGCGAGTCGAGACCCTCTTCTATCTAAGGAAGCATCTGGCTTCTAATGGGGTCGAGGACTCCCGATGCAGCCATTCCGTCGCCATTAGTGACATCCTCTGGCCGGAAATCGGACGGGTACGACGCCAGGCATGCCAGTTTCCCTGCCAGTCCTTCCCTTGGACCTGCGGGATTAATGTCAGGGGCAACTGTTCTTCAAAGGGGCCCTTCGAATTTCCCATCATTCTTTATCAAAATACAAAATCGAAAACGCTACGTCAAGAGCCAAACCGTCAAAGGGATACATCGCAGACAAAACATTCCGAAGGTTAAATACCTTTTAAACGGAGGGAGCTCCAAGTGATTACCTTCCTCTTGCCTTTCTTTCTTTTTGTAAGCTGTTCTGCTTCCCACGGAAATCTTAACAGCAATTTTTTTCAATAGTGTTGTTTTTAATTCTTATCGATATAGTCTCTTTTAAATGTATGGGTTGTAAAGAAACAAGTGGTTTAATTGGCATTGATCCTTGCAGTGATGACCGAGTACATTATCAAGTGTATCCGATTATATTTACATTGCATTTGTTTTAGATGATGAATATGCAGAGAGAGAAAATTAGCCTAAAAACAAGTATAAGAGTATGTACAAACATAATCAGCGACATAAGTCTGACACATAAGACTAGTGTAGCACAATATGTTATATATTTTTGTGGCTACCATAGTCGGGCTAAGAATGGTACAATTATAAGGCAACCAATTACAATGGATACCATGATCTATAGTATTTTCCGAGGCAAAGAAAATACTTCCAAGTTACATTTTAGCGGAACAATATAAGAAATCCCCTGTCAATTCATATAACGTATTTTTTTTTTTTTTCAGACTGATGCTTACGATTACCAATTTTTTTACGCAATGATTTGCTCTTCTATTTATTTTTTCATTGGCTGAATGTCTTAAATGTCATGGTTGTCATGGTGACTAGTTCCGTCCAGTAGGTATGGCTGTGTTCTTGATAGATTTCTTGGGAGCAAGATGTAAGCTTTTGCTGAATTTTGTTCAGAAAATTTCGGTGAGGCATGGCTCCAGCGATTCGTTAATCAGAATGTTTGTTGAATGAATCGCTTTTTCAACAAGCTCCAACCAAGTGTTTCACTTAGTAAATTTATTATTATTATTATTATTATTATTATTATTATTATTATTTTTTTTTTTTTTTTTTTTTTTTTTGCCGGCCCCAAAAAGTAATTGTATGACGATAAAAAGGTCTGTGATGCGCCAGTTTCTTAATCACTCATACATACATCACATGCATCTGTGACAAAGTATCTTTTTAATCACTTCTATAGCAAGTAATATGTGGTTGAACTTTTTATCCAAATGGTCTACTCTATTCTGGATGCGACACCCCACGTTCAGTAAATCATCAAATACTGGATTCACTGTTTAGTTTAATTGAAACTCAATAGATTTCTTCTGAAGACAGTAACCAGGTCTCCTCACGTGGGATTGATATCCGGTCTCTCTTTGGTCATGCGAACTTTTTCTAACCAGAATGATCACATCATTTATTTACTTTGTAGCCATTCGAAATTAATGCAAGGGTTATGTATATACATTTATATGTATATATATGTATATATATATGTATTTATATATATATATATATATATATATATATATATATATATATATTTACATATACATATATATTTATGTAAATAAATATATATATATATATATATATATATATATATATATATATATATATATATATATATATATATATATATACATACGTTTACTGTGGATACTGACTCTATTCTTAAACTTTTAAAATTGTGCATAAAAGGTTGTAGGTTTACTTTTAATGGTGAATTCTTTGAACAGAAATTTGGTATGGCAATGGGCAATCCTCTCTCTCCTTTGTTGAGCAATATTTACATGGAATTCTTTTAGTCCAAGTACCTACCTAGGATTCTACCTGCAGGTATCTTCTGGGTCAGATATGTTGATGATATTTTTTGTGCTTGGCCCATTGATAAGGATGAAAAAGCTTTTCTAACAGCCTTAAACACTCTGGTACCATCTATTGAGTTTTCATTGGAGATAGAATTCGATAACAAGCTTCCCTTTTTAGATGTTCTAGTATTTAGACAAGAAATGTCTTTTAAATTTACTGTATACAGAAAACTTATGAATGTTAATTCGTATATACATTTTTATTCTAATCATCACCCATCAACCAAAATGATGGTTTTTTCATCCATGTTTTTACGGGCACTGCGGGTAAGTTGCCCTGATCTTCTTGAAGCTGAGCTTGGGAAAATTCATGAAATAGCATCTATTTTAAATACCCATCACATTTCATAAACAAAGCCTGTCAAAAGGCAAACTTTTTATGGCTTTGTTAACAACGATGATTTTAATGTGAATAACCTCCTTGTTTTACCTTTTTTCAAACAGTTTGTACCTCTACCTGGAATTTTAAAAACTTTTGGAATTAATGTAATTTTTAGAAACAACACACTCAAGAATATATTAATAGAAAATTCCCCAAAACAGATTAACGGATGTATATACGAAATTCCATGCAATCAATATAATAAACGATATATTGGTCAAAGTGGCAAAGCACCAAAAACTTGATTAAAACAGCATAAATATAATGTAAGAACGGGAAACATTGAAAGCAGTCTTTTTCAGCATATGAATGAGTGCAACCACGCTATTAATTGGAAAGCTGCTAAAGAACTTATATTTTGCAAAGATTTTGTTAAAAGAAATATCATTGAAACAGTTTTAATTAAGAAAAATTTCGAAGATCTACTTAACACCAGTTCAGGTATGTACAAACTGGATGAATTTCTTGTAAACAACATTTTTAAACAACTAACTTTTAAGTAATTTGTAATTTGATAATTTTTTTTCTGTTTTACGTCATCACAGAGGTTTCTTTGTATTCTAATTGTATTTTTAAACCATAAGACCGTGAAGAGGTGTAATAACACGAAAGCGCTTGTCCAATCTTCGTTTCCTTTTTCCTCCCGGCCTGCTGTCATCTTGAGACATTGCACGTTCCAGCGATTTGTCATTAATATATATATATATATATATATATATATATATATATATAAACTATATATATATATATACTGTATATATATATATATACTGTGTATATATATATATATATATATATATATATATATATACTGTATATATATATATTTATATAATTATATATATATTTATATATATGTATATATTTATATTTATATATTTATATGTATATATATATTTATATATATATATTTATATATATATATATATATTATATATATATATTTATATAATTATTTATATATTTATATATATATATTTATATATATATATATATTTATATATTTATATATATAAATATATATATATATGTATATGTATATATATATATATATATATATATATATATATATATATATGTTATTTGTTGGATTTGTTGTATGTTTGTTTAAAGTTCCATAAACAAAAATTTATTTTGGCAAATAATACTTATTTACCGTTGTCGTGTTTATTGCTTTGAAGATAATAAATATAAGTTGATAGTTTAATCAGTTATAAACTAATGCCATTTTATCAGTAATCAAACAGAATATTAAATGTAAAATTTGTCTCTTGATTTAAGGGTAAAACTTCGCTTACCTTTGTTCCATAGAGAGTTTGATCTCATGAAACGTGTACTGTATTCGATATTTATGCTGACGCTGATCGATAGCTATCTTTGCTTCGTGACAAAATGCAAATTATTTCGCTTCTCTTGCAAGCATCGTACTGTAAGTGTGTGCCATAAGGATGGTTTTCTGGATGATGTCCACGCCATGATGGACCTTAAGACTTCGTCATCAAACATCTTCTAAAATGAACTTACTCATGATGTTTCAATTTGTTTTCGTTTATTAATTTCATCTTGTATAATTTTTATAATATTCTGCGAAACGTAACATCTTCGTTTATATTGTACTATTTATTGTTTTACGCAATGTTATTCTACCAGATTTTATGGGAACATTTTATACGTCGTCATCAGACTTCAGACCAAATGGGCATCATGCTTTACTTCTGCATTGGTGCAATATCAGTGCAACACGTGTTATTTAAGATGATGTCATGCAAGAACGTGCATGCGCGCCGTCAAATGCGCGAAAAGACCCCGGGAGAGAGACGCGCCTTCCGCATTTATCTGGGACAATTACAAATGCCGTTATTTGAACTCAATCTCTTTTACCCAAGTGTGTCAACATAAAAGACTGCATTTTACGTTACAGTGACGTATATGAAAGAAAAATTTGGTTCTTTAATTGAATTTAGGTACTGAGATATGATTAATTGAAAGGAATGATGGGTTTCTATTTATTTTTAATGTCGTTTTTTAGACAAGGATATTTGTAGCTTGATAGCACAATGTTATGGTCACCTTATTTAAATAGTTTTCGAGATTGGAATTACTCTAAAATGTCAAACACCAATCACTACAATCAGGTCTTCATTGTTACAACTTTTACCTACCTTATATTGTCACCCCTTTTTGAAAAATAGGTTACGATAATTTCTTCTTGATATCAAATTAAAGAACCACCTAACGAAAAGCAGTCGTCTGTCTCTCACATTTGTAGAAAAAAAAGGGACAGCGGGTGGAGACCGTGTGAAAAGTTTCTCCTTAATGAAAAGCCTTTAGGATAAAAAGCTAGAAAGTTCGTAGATGGTGGGAGAGGGATCGTTGACACATGAGTGATTGTGACATGCTGAGTAATTAATCAATCCTGGATCAAGACTCGTCAGCTGCAGCCAATGGAAGCCGGTGGCTGCGCTTAGTCAGTCTGTCTATCCGTCCGTCTGTCCGTTGACATTTCTTTCCCGGATGAAAGGATGTATTGCGTTGCAAAATAACTAGTTTTTTGTTTGTTTGTTTGTTCTGGCATGTTTGTATATTCGTGGATCTAATCCTTAACTCAGATTTTATGTCTCAATAGCAGGAATTATTTTTCGTGGTCGAAGGCCATGTAATAGCCTACTCATTTGGGTTTGGGTCATGGGTGATGTGTATATAAGGAAATCGAATTTAAATATAGATATTCTTTTAGAGGGCTCAAAATGATTACAGATATTTACTTAGACTGATAGATAGATACTCAATCATCTAACTCCCTTCCTGACAATTTTAGTCTGATATCTTTTCGAAATGTCCAGTTTTGTTTGAAATAAAAAAAAAATGTAATTGCATACTGTTAATTATGGAGATACCCGACTGCACGAGGAGGGAAAATGAATGTGAAAATGATGAGTAATAAAGAAGCCCCGGTGACTATAGGAGGCCCACCCACCTTTTTATTCGGAGTACTTCGACGGGTAATAATTGCGCCGAGCGATGTTGACAGAGCCTCTGTGGAGGATGCAGGAGCCAGTGGCCAGGGATCGATCAAACAACAGTGGTTGTTATGCTTCGC
>NC_090768.1:13948885-13956385 GCF_036898095.1 Palaemon carinicauda
GAAGGGTTAAACTGGCAGTCAGATCAAAACAAACGGAAGAAAAATAGTATTACAAAGAGAGAGAGAGAGAGAGAGAGAGAGAGAGAGAGAGAGAGAGAGAGAGAGAGAGAGAGAGAGAGAGAGAGAGAGAGAGAGAGAGATGCACTATTCATCGAAAGAGCATCAGTGTCAGATTAACTTGCGCGTCACGTGCTGTGCCAGTTGGGGAAGGTGCTAGGGAGGGGGAAAGGGGCGAAGAAGGGTTTTTGGGGATTTGAAGGGAATGATAGGGAACCCAGGGACCCCCTCTGGCTGGGTCTTAAGGGAACACATCATTTTTATTGGCCACGATTCAGACATTTAAAGTCCCTTCCTTCCCGAAGTTTTCACAAAATTAAATTACTTTTAGTAGTTTTTTCTATAGAATTTTGTTCCACATAATTTATCAATGTTATGCATCAGTACATCACAATGGTTAATATTACTGCCAGCTTTTGATATCTCTATTAGTTTTGCCGGAATTATGACTTTGAAGTCAATCAGTGTAACATTTAAGCTATTAACTAAATGTCATCATGTATGTTGTAAAGGCAATTTAGTAATGTTCATTATACTTAATAATATAATATATTTTCTTTCTACCGTACTCGTAGAACTATTTTATTTTTGCTTCAGTTCTTTAAGTTTACTTGTATTCTTTACTGATGTTTGGCATTCAAATTATTTTGAACAGCGGTATCAGTATTATTGAAGTTAATGAATTGATAAAAGATTCTGAATTCGAGTGCCTATTTTATGTAAATTTGGTCATTCAGTTACATGATTTATTCAGGTAAACCTTTTCCTGTGATATCAACCATAAATGTGTCATAGATTTTCCATATTTCATAAAGGGAAAAGTTCAGGTTTCTTTTAGAATGAAACAAGAAATATAGCTTGTGAGTTTTACTCTGATATTGGGGTACTTTAAATTAATGGATTTTTTCGTAAAGACGCAGTCTTTAGTTTTCTTGTTTCAAATTGTACTTTATTTGAAGTGTGTGGTTCTTCTCGCTGTCATAAGTGTAATCACATCTGTATGGAATTCACCATAATTTAACAGTGTTTGAGGAAAGGTAATTTCTTGTTTACGACTTTTGAATGCGAAGAAAGCTATTAGAAGGTTATTTCATGAATGGGATTCTTATTGTCATTTGATTTGACACTGCTTGTATCAATCATTCAAAGCAGGGACAATGGAACCTCACACCATCCCACTCTTAAGGGGTGAAAAGTTCCCTCGGACGTCAGCAGGGAACGACGTTTGGCTGATGCCCTTATGGGGTGCAATAGCAGCTCAGGGGATCAAGGGCCAGGCGACTACCTAAGATAGGGATCTGTTGATGGCACTGAGGGTCTTCACACGGGGCTTCAATCGTTGTTCGCGTTACCAGATGATGTTTGAGGAGCTTACGATTACCCCCTCCCCTCCTCGGCCATTTCATTTTCACTGGGTGTTCGAGCGCAGTTCTACGATGGAAGGGAGGCCAGGGGACCAGTCCCGTAGTTTCCTTAAATCTAGCTATGTTGAGGACATGGTTACGTCGGATGTGATTGGAAGATTCTAAGTTGCTTTTCTGTCACGCTTTACACTAGTTGCTAATATCTAATTTGTTTTTCGCCCGTACTTCATTACCTCCGCCAAGGAGGTTATATTTTCGAGTCGGTTTATTTATTCATTTATTTCTGTGTCTGGACAGGATTTATCTGTGGACAGGATTACGTCAGAACTACGCAACGGATTTTTACTAAATTTTCACCGCAGTTAGATCATAGGTCATGGACGACCCCATTAAATTTAGGATATGATCCGGATCTGCGTATTTTAGTTCCTGATTTGGATTTTTCACAATTTTGAAGATTACGTCAAAACAAATTAACGGATTTTGACGAAATTTCCACCACAGATAAATCTTATGCCATGGGCGACTCCATTAAATTTTTCTTTTTAGATGATTCGGCTCCGGATCCGGATTCTAGATCCGGATTTAGTTTTTTTTTTTTTAGATTATTTATTTGTCTGTGGACAGGTTTACATCAAAACTACATAACAGATTTCGACAAAATTTTCACCACAGATAGATCTTAGTCATGGACGACCCCCATTGAATTTTGGAGATGATCCGGATCCGCTGATTTTAGATCCTGATTTACATTTTTCACAATTTTATAGATTACGTCAAAAACATATTGATGGATTTCGACGAGATTTCCACCACAGATAAATTTTAGACCATGGGTGACTCCATTAACTTTAGGAGAAGATGCGGTTCCGGATCCGGATTCTAGATCCAGATTTATATTTTTTGGTGTTAAGGTCATCTTTTGGAGGAGGTCCGAAATCTCTGATTGCTCTTGTTATATTGTAATATTTTATATTAAGGCCATGTGGATGAAACTAATGCATTATCAGCCATTTCACACTAAAAGCTCATCGGTAACTAGTTAATCATTCGGAGACTAAATTCTTCATTCACTACTCCTTTATAACAAGGCCTGTTTCTCGTAGATCTGCTATTTACACATTTCTGTCTCAGCGCTTTTAAATCTAGGCCTCATTTTCATCCTCCATTTCATTTCAGCATCTTGTCCTCATCCATTGTTTATGATACCAAGCTATTTCCAAATATTATGACTCATCTCTTCATCAAAGGCATTTTGTTTACAATGTCTTCAATGCATGTACAGTATGTTTACAGTTTGAATATAATAAAATCTCATGTAATATAGCGAGACATTTTGAGGTCAGGCTCGTGTTGACCTTTGATAAATCGGCTCAAGACAAGAAGATAATACTGGGTCAATGAAAAGCAGACGAGAAGTAAACAAGAAGCTGACCTCGAAATGAGAGGATGCCTTATATATGTTCGATTTATTCGTCATTTCATTTCATTGGGAGTGGGAAGGTGCCAATAGAAAGATGAAAATATTTATTCTATTCAAGTTTATTCGTTTTACATTCATTCATGGTTTGATATATATAGGAATATATGTATATATACATATGTACAGTATATATACACGGACACACACACTCACACACACACATATATATATATATATATATATATATATATATATGTGTGTGTGTGTGTGTGTGTGTGTATGTATGTATGTATGTATAAGTAACTTTTGATGTGTGTGCTTGTAATACACTGTCAGTTCTCTCATAATGAATAAGGAAATAGGTCAAGTCATTATGAATAATATTACTGAAATAACTAATAATCTTTTTGAATAGTTTATTTCAGTCAATAAAAACAGCGAAAATTTGTTTTTTTTTCGGCACGCGGAAGTCAACCCTGGAAAATCATAAAACTGTCTTTTGTGGTACCTATTCTTTTTTTTTTTATTATCAAAGAAACCTTATCGGATGCAGTGTTTTGAAGCAAGAGCTGCTTGTTATTACAAATTAATGAGATCGAAATGCGAACCTCTCAGAACGTAGAGGATAAAGCGCAGCTATGCAAAAAGGAAGATATATAAAAAGATTTGAATTTAAAAATTTCATTTTTTTTTCTTTCCGAGTATATTTGAAGAGATATCAACCCCGCAGTTATTCGTCCATCGTCTGAATAGAAAAGCTAACACGAAAGAATAATTATAACAAATTAGTTTTAAGAAATAACAAAAGTTGCTTGCCTTCTCTCAGCATATTAGCCTTCGCCATGCTCCACTGTTGTTCCTGTAATTATTTTTCACATTCTTTACAAAATACAATTTCATTGCACCGATAGTTGAATTCCCTGGCTGGGAGAGCACGTCCCAGGATCCATAATCTTCCCTACGCTTTGAGGCTAGTTTTCCATGAGAACCTCGTGCATTACGAGCGTGAATTCTCCCCAGCAAGCAACTGGAGAGCCTCCTTCTCTCTCTCTTCCAGGGGCTTGAGTTATGTGACAGCGCTGACGGTGACGTTTACACAGCGTGACCAATTCCTGCACGAGGCGAGGAGATGTAGCAATCGAGGGGAGATGCACCAAAGAGAACTCATTCAATCAATCAGTCGAAGGGGAGAGGGGAAATGGTTTGCTGCTGCCTTTAGATGTATGTACAGTATATCTTCTCCCCACTTGGAAAGTCTTCCATTTTACCATTTGCCGTCTCATTTACCATTGTCGAAGAATAGCTTATTTTTAGTAACAATAATGTAGATTTTATTAGAATTTTGCTAAATAGAATGTAGCGTCTAAATGAAGAATGCCCTCTTATGCATATTAAATGGCCAAATGAGAAGACCTTTCTAAGATGAATGGCATGCGTTAATGCTTCAGCATATAGTAGAACTTTGCTGAATGGAATACAACTTCTAAAAGTGGAAGTCGCCCGAGTGAATAATTAATAACCATGTGAGGTGGCCCTTTCGAGATACATCGCCTGGGATCAAGAGAGGATATCCATTGCGTACAACAACCAGAAACTCTTCGTCAGGAGGAAGGAAGGGATTTGTCATGGACGATAAGGGAACCAGGGGTGCCAAGTGATGAGTGATGACTTGACATGATAACTCCCCAATAATGGCCAACAGTTGAACCTAATGGGTGGCATTAACTTCCATTAAGGCGATATTCAAGGCCCCTTATAAATGGGGAATGGATTGAGACCAAAGGTTATTGTGGCATTACGCATCTTCCTCATTTTACTTACGGACGCTCATATTAGGCAAAACCACTCTGAGTTGAAATATTTGGTATTACTTCTTATTCGAGGGTCTGTTTTTTTTGTTTATATGCTTAAGTACAATTAAGGAGAAATAGTGTTCTAAATGATTTATTCAATTGGAATATATAAGCTTTTGTTTAACTATATCGGTCTTGACAGTGATTATAAGGTCAACTGGGATAACAGTAATCTGCTTACTCATTTTGCGTTCTTAAGGTAATTAAAGCAAATTGCAGTGCTTCTTGAAGCAGACGTATATATAACGCAATTGTTGCATTTTTTTTTTTTTTATAAAGTTGGTGATTAACTTCTTGGATATTTATGAGTTTCAAATGTATTGTTATGGATAAGTTCATAGAGATCGGAAAGAGCTTATTAGTTTAATGAAAATTATTGGCTGTTATTGGTAGAATATATCTTTTCATGCCTATGTTTATATATATATATATATATATATATATATATATATATATATATATATATATATGAATATGTATCAAAGCACACGTGATTTCAATCAATGTAAATATCACCCACGAATGGCATTTAATACCGAATTCTATCTTGGGAATATATATCCACTTGGAATTCATTTTATGGTAACAGCTTCTTTCCGGGTGGAGATTCGAACCCCCACCTATTCGGCTGGAAACCATGCCTGCGAAGACTCTACCGACTGAGCTATCAAGAGAGAAGGGGGTTCGAATCTCCAGCCGGCCAGAAGCTGTTACCATAAAATGAGTTCCAAGTGGATATATATTCCCAAGATAGAATTCGGTATTAAATGCCATTCGTGGGAGATATATATATATATATATTTGTGTGTGTTTTTTTTGTGTTTTTGCATAATATATAAACAACATTCATCTTATCTTTCAGAAGTCATTTTATCTTTCCTCTTCTGAATCAAGGGAGAACTTTCATTGCAGAAAGTTTTCAAAAGTATCAGCAACTCCTGAAACCCTTACAGAATATTCATCAGCAGTACGTCCATTGCCTCTACACACTTTTCACCCATGTGTGTTGCTTAGGTTCTGTACTGAGGGGCACGACTCATCCCAACACTTTCCGATTTTCCTTCTTTCTAATTTTCCCTCTATGCCTTACAATGTTTACCATCTTGTCCCCTTTTATTTTAGTTTTACCATTTAATTGTTGTATCTTTATATATACATCCTTCCACCCATGTGTTCTCCGTAGATACTATGTTAACAATGATTAATCCTAACTTTTAGTTTTGTTTTCGTATTTTGATTAAAAATTCATGTCTCAATTCCATAAGGACCATTGGACACAGAATACCATGATTTGTTTAGAAATTATGAAGAATCCCGACTGCCTTGGTTATTTCGATTTGAATTATTCCACAATTTTATCTAACTAAAAGAAATTCCACGACCGCTTATTATACCTTTGAAGTTTGTGTTCGATTACACTCGGGGTCAGTTTTATTTTTCCGCTTTTATTTGTACTGGTCTAGGATACGTTAAGTGAAGAGATCAGAAAAGAAGAGTTGTGGCAGTTGCTATATGTTAGTGATTACTTCTGAAAATGAGGAAGACTTACAGTGGAGGGTTGTAAAGTGGCAAGAGACTTTGGAGAGGCGTGGCTTCAAGGTGAATGTGGATGAGACTGAAACTATGGTGAACAGTAAGGAAGGTAATGACAGGTTAGCCATACATGAAAATAGAGGCTCGATTATAAACCAGGTGGGACAGTTTACATGCTTGAATTCTACTATAAGTCAGGAAGGAGGATGTAAGGCTGAAGTTGAGAAAAGGATAAAAGCAGCATGGGGAAAGGGGAGGGAGGTGGCAGAAGTGGTATGTGATAAGAAAATCCAAATCAAGATAAAAGTCAAGCTCTATAGGATACAAACAAGACCGGTGTTAATATATGGAACGGGAACGTGGGCTCAAAACGAAAAGAGGAAACAAAGCTTGAAAGAACAGAGATGAGAATGCGGAGGTGAATTATGTGAATGTCAGTTCTTGAAAGATTGGAAAACGATGAAATAGAAGAATGGCAGGCATAGTAAAGATTACAGAGGGGATAAATTTCACGACTGAGATGGTGTGGGCACATGTTGAGGATGGATGGTGGTGAGGGAAAGAGGAGGACTTTGGGGAAACCCGTTATGGGAGGAAGATCGAGAGGGAGGCATAGAATTAGATGGTGAGATAAGGCTTGTGGAAGAGGATGCCTGTGATAGAAGGCATTGGAGAGGGCTCATGAGACAACCAACCCTTAATGTAGGGTTGACGATGGTAAAGATTTAGAATATGTGAAGTAAAATGGATTGAAAGGGCAAGAAATGTTAAGTAAAATTTGTTCAAAATTGATGTAAGTGAAAGGATATATGATGGATTAGGGATGCTTTATACTTGTAGGGAGAATAGAAGTCCTAGATTTATGATAATATATTTTTAATTTAGAAGCATTAGCAGTAAGAAGGAGTGGAAAGCGTAGTAAGTACGGAATATTTAAAGTAGCAAAGGTATTGGATTGGGAAAGTTTCGATGTCCAGGGAGGAAGAGGTAGTATAAAAGATGAGAGCGAATGATACTATGTGTCCAGGGTGTTCTAGTGTACGTATGATACGCCTTCTGTGTAGGTATATGAACTTGAAAATATTTTGGAATTTATCGCACAGGGTTGTTATCATAGACAGAAGACATTAGAGGAATAAGACAGTGGTGAGTGCCACGTTGTTTCCTTGGAGCCGCCCATCTTAATAAAAATTGGTGCGTTTATATATTTATATATATATATATATATATATATATATATATATATATATATATATATATATATATATAT
>NC_090768.1:13961385-13971385 GCF_036898095.1 Palaemon carinicauda
AGGCAGATAGTCTAATGGAACAAATGTACGAGGGCTTCTTCCTATTATTTGGACAATATTTAGCGATAGCTAAATCTCAATCTTGCGTCGAGTCCTAACCAAACTGTCTTAAGTTGCCCTTGTAGACTCCCTCAACATTCAACGTCAGTGAATTTTAAAATCGCCAATGGGGCTCTCTAATGGTTTTACCAGGTTACCCAAACCACTGAATCAAAATACTTATCCATCATAACAATGCCCAACAGTCCCCAACGGTCAAGAGATGGCGTTTGATTATAAAAGCAGATGGTCTGATGGCATACGACCGGGGACACGCAATATTCGATAACAGAAAACAGAAATTCTCATATACGTATAATTATCAACATATTACATGTGTGATGTAAAAATTTGCTTTTTGATTTGAAGAGTTTACATATATATTGCTGTTTTTAGAATTAAACATGGAAATGCATTATTTCATATCCGTTCTTCATTCGGCAGATATTTTTGATTGAATATCGTGTTTCTGCCTCTGTTTCGGTTGGCCATACATATATTGCGTTTGGTTTTCATTCATGATGGTTTTTCCGTCCCATACAATATTAAGTTATTTGCATAAAAGGACGATTTGATTAAAGAACATTTCGCTTGTCAAATCGATGGTGTATGTTTGCCCTTTTGGGAAGAGATTACGATTGTGCATTGTTTTGAATTATATTTAATTTCATAGATATAAATCTATGAAATTGAATATAATTAAATTTATTTAATTTTTTATGGATTATTGAATGATTTATTAGGATTTCTTGCTTCAGTATTTTTTTTCTATTTTTAAATATTTATTCTTGTCGATAACCACATTAATTGTGACGCCAGTCTGCATAAATTGATCAGTCTTCTATCAATCATCAAACTGATCATTTTCGAGGGTAGGATTTTACCTTAAATCTGACAATTATTTTAGCAATATAAAAGTGGAAAAAGAACAAATTTTAATTCATAATTTAGTTTAAATACTGTTTTTACAGTTGTATAATTACTTGATCATTCTATTCAATTACAGCCATTTAATTATGCTGACTGAATAACATCGTATTTAAACAAGATTAGATTACGCATTACCCACCTTGCGAGATTTTTTAAAATAATTTTTCCTTCGTTATTCAATTAATTTTCTAGCCTGTTAGCTTTATCCATTAAACAAGTAAAGATTCTATTTCAAAGATTGCAAACTGTCTATATTCCAGGAAGTTTAGCAATATTTTTATGCGTTTCACTTGACGAGTTTTCATGTCGCAAAGAAAATGATGCTGGTAACAGAAATGAAGTCAAGTATGTTGGCATGTGCAACATCATCACCGAAGGCATAGAACTTGGCTTTTACGCATTGTTAAAAAAAAAGTTGTCTGGTTGTTAGACATTTTAGATCTGAAAGTGTTGTTTCACGTACCTGGATACAGGCCATGATTAATATTCAAATTTAATTAAAAGACAAAGAGAAAAACCAATTAGAACACCCAAAACTGGAAGAGAGGTGAATGGAAAAGAGAAAGGTTGTTTAACCTGAATGTGCTTTCTTATTACCATTAGGAAATTTCGGTTATGTTCGAACCCCTGGAATGTAAACGTTGGTTAACTGCTATAAGTCAACAGATTATGATAGGACACATAAAATAAATATAAGACACCATTCACAAATATCATCACTACTTTCAATTTAGCAATATTATGAAAATCATAATTTCCTAATTATTCTCTTTTAGGGGTCTGTGACCGGGTCAACATAGCTCGATGCATTAGATCTTACTCTTCTTGGTCATACGTTCTTATATGTATAGTAAAAAACATCAGCATTTAGATTCTTTATTTCTCGGTGATCAGAGAAATGCCTACCTTGAAAGCTGTGCCAGTTTGCTCTTAAGATGAGAAACTTTTCATGATTCCCATCCTCTGCTGTGGAGTTTTAGAAAAATTCTCTATTTTTACGTTTTAATTGATTCCCGTCGTTAGAGCCGTATGAGACAAGGGAATTATTAAAAGATTGCCTCCAGTTTTCATTTTAGGAAAAGCAAAGCCGTCCCCTCTTATAACTTAATTTAAAATAATTTGAGAACGTTCCTCCTGCTCACTATAAGGAACTTAACTTTACGTCTGATGTGACATTCCTAGTTAGGTAATTATGTATACGTAGCCTTCATGGTGAGAAAAGCCAAATTCACATAGGTTGTTTGTAACTTGGGGGATACCAAATAGTGATAGCAGTGGAAGGGATGGAGCACCTGTTCAAAAGACATTTGAGTTAAGTTAGGCTATCCTACGAAGCACAACATTTATACTTGGCAACACCCCTCAAAGTAAAATCTCTCGGTCACATCTATTAAAATTTGTGTTATGATCATCACTGATATTGATGTTATCCTAACGACCCGCAGATAGCATCACTGGTGGAAAGATGCTGTCAACCACGAGATACCCTCTCTGAAACGGCCTTAGATAATGAGAGGGAAATGAGGGAAATAATAGGAAATAGCTTATAAGGGGAAGGAAGAGGGGACAGGAAATGAATGAAAGGGGGCGATGGAGGTAATAGAGTAAGGGTAAACCATTAATGGTCAATTTATCAATAAAGCCTTTCGGTATATCCTTTGGGGAAATGCAAATAGTCGCACATGGCCTTCTTCGCCTCTGGCGTTTTCTCTACGCCACGGATTCTGACAATGGACCACAACTGTGGAAGAAGCTTCTCTATCATCTGCCTTTTAGTTGTGCACAAATGCACTTGATACTACGTGTGTCTGACAATCTAACGTTAGTCAGTTGATTAAGAAGCATTTATTGCTTGCAGTACAATATTGCATGAGGCTATACCAACTATTACTACTTTTCAGTATTGATATAGGTGTATCTTCGATTAATGACAGGAAGAGTTTCACAGTGAACTTCGGAATACCTCAAAATTTGTTCATTTCTCACCACTTCAAGAACGTAACGCATTTTAAGCGGTTACTTACTTGCAAGAATTTGTGCGTGAGGATTCGCCTTTCTGTGGTCTTCGTGTTAACTTGTACATGTTCTTCACCAAGTTTTTATTTTTATTAATTTTTTTAAATTCTATTTTTTATTTTTTTTTATTTATTTATTTATTTTTTTTTTTTTTTTGCTGCAATTCTAATGACTCACAGTCTACTGTCGTAATCTCAAGGTCAGCAAGGATCATTTCATTACAGATCTACGAATAAAATTTATTGCTTGGCAATCGTTTATCTTCTTTGCCAATTAGCAAAGAACGCTTGTGCCTGAAAAGCTATCGTTGATAGTTACAAGATCATAACAAGGGGGTTTGTGATGCGGAAACAGTTGGAGTGTGTCGTGTGGTGTCATGTGGTAATTAGCGAGGGTTAATGGCCTTCGGGCTGGAGTATTAGAGGGGCTGATCTCGGAGGCATTCTTGGCCTCCTTTTGACCTTGTTACCGTTCAGTGCTTCTTTTTTCTTGACCTATATCATAGAAGGACGTTATCTTTATCTGCTCTTTAGTGTTGATGATGTAATAGTTCATGATGATTTATAACGTCTTGGAGTTTTATCGTTGATCTGTATTTTATACTTAAGCAAACTTTTTTTTTTATATACAGATTCTAGAACCTTGTTGTAGCGCAAGGTTTATATAAACCACTTCATTGACAGTGTTGTTTTAATGCGGTCTGATACTAATCTTGTAATGCTTCCATGATGTGCACAGTAAATGCTTATCTAAATTGCAATGCTAAATGTTATATAAGTGTTTTTGTAATTGTCCGTCTGCCTATCTTTCCAGGTGTCTCAGTACACGTCTCCTGGAGGAAATTTCCAGAGGAACTTATTTATCTTAGGTGTCAATTAATCTCTCAGTCCAGCGTTAAAGATCTTGGTCGATATTTTTTCTAAGCTTGTATCACGATAAATTAGCTCTTTTTAATAAACACTTACTGTTTCTGACTAAACCAGCTATGTGCACTCTTAAGGTTTGCTACTCTCCGCGAACCATTATCTCTAGATTTCATACGCTTTCAATGCTTTGTAAGCACCACATGTCGAGCTGTTTATAGTTTCATTCAGAATTATTTTATTTTATTTCATGCTAATGTAATTAACTTTGTTCCAAAATGACAAGGACAAACAGTCTCTGTTTGCCTCCCAGATTCCAGAAACCTTGTTATTATTTGATTTTAACACATACAGTATATACAGTACATATAACATTTTGCTTTCATTAATTGTCAAGTATAACTATACTTATAAAGAATGACCATGCATTTCTACATACGCGTGTGTTATGTAAACATGATTATGTGCCTATCTTCCTTTGATATCATTATATGACTCAGATTATGGAAAATGAACTCTCTATGGCATATTCCAATTGACTGAAGGATAACCGCTCATAAGAAGCATAAACTCCTTGAATCCTTTTAGTTCTTTACACATCGGTATTTCCGCTTATTTCCTTCAATAGTCTACTGTCTGCCCATGGCGATGCTTCATGGACAGTAGCAGGGCCATTGGGTGTCTTGAATCAATAACCGTATAAGCCTTCCTTCTGCCCCCTGATAATACATGTTACTAAATATCCCCAAACAGATTTTGGAAAGCTAACTAATACCTTTCTGATGCTGCTGAGTCAGGCATAATAAAGAGACATTCGTTGCAAACGACCCGAAAACATGAATACGATTAAGGGGTAGAAATATCCCTCTCTCTCTCTCCCCCTCTCCCTCTCCCTCCTCCTTCCCTCTGCCACCCTTCTTAACCCCCCCCCCCCTCCTCCTCCCCGATTCTCCTAGCTGCTCATCCTTCTCCCTTCTCGTGAGGGGTAAGGGGAGAAAGTAGCCAGAAAATCGCACATCCCTTTTGGCGTATCACATCAATGAGTGAATGGCTCCCTGCTCTGATAAACCCGCCACGCCCAGGCCAACCACGGTCGTTGTGTCTTGTATCGATTTTATTTTTTCTTTTATTATTCCATTTTTGGCTTTTGCCTCCTGCGCTGCTGTTTTTTTCATTCTCGCTGCCTAAATAAAATCCTTTCTAACTTGAAAAAGTTTTCGCGTCAGAGCAGTCTAAGCGTAAATGAGAACTGAAAGCCAGTGCCTACAATAAGAGCAAATAATTTCTCTCTCTCTCTCTCTCTCTCTCTCTCTCTCTCTCTCTCTCTCTCTCTCTCTCTCTCTCTCTCTATCCCCTCTTTTGGTTCATAACCCTCTTGCCGTCACCCTGATACGCTCAGCCAGTGTCTGAGTGTAAACAATATTTGCAAAACAATGGATGAACGTCAGAGAGGGTATGTAGGCGGTTCTCTCTCTCTCTCTCTCTCTCTCTCTCTCTCTCTCTCTCTCTCTCTCTCTCTCTCTCTCTCTCTCTCTCATTTTCTTTATATTTAATACTTGTTTTTGTTTTAATGTATTTATGCGTGTCTCGAGGATTACTTACAATTAGGAGTAGATACAACAACATTATTTTCATACATTAATAAGTATCTATTCATTCTATGACAATAATTCCAGGTCATATTAATTCCAGAACTACATGTCCAGTTCATAATCTTTCCCCTACTATATTTTTAGTTCATATATTCTTCCCATAGTTCACTTTTTTCTTTTTTTATTCAGACCTTCCAGTTCATATACTATCCAAACCTCTATTTCTGCTTTTTTTTTTTTTTTTTTTTATTACCACTAGCTCTTATTCTTTCCTGAAAAATCCGCTTCTTATATTTTTCCAAACCATACTTCCAGTTCATATTCTTTCCAGAACTATACTTCCAGTTCATATTATATTGCCAGTATTTCTTCATAATCACACACACACACACGCACACGAACACAAGTTCGCATTGCCTCCCATGCTTATCCCCCTTCCTCACCACCCCCACTCCAAATTCCCCCTTTTCCATTCCCTTTTCTTTCTCCCTCTGTTTGCTTATGGCCTTTGAGTGCGTATCCGCTTGACTTGGACTTCATTACACTATTAAAAGATGCTTCGGGGGTTGAATTTCAATTCGCGGTGACCTTCTACGGGCCATCATCATCATCATATCTCTCAGATAGGGTGGAAGGGATAGAGGGCTCTCTCTCTCTCTCTCTCTCTCTCTCTCTCTCTCTCTCTCTCTCTCTCTCTCTCTCTCTCTCTCTCTCTCTCTCGTTTCGATAAATTCTGCTTTAGGGAACTTTTTAAGTTCGACTTCATATCTCTATTATCTCGTTTTCTTATCGTAGCTTTCCTTGTGCATGTTGTATTGGGTCGTACTTTATCTCTTTTGCTACGTAAGATAGAACGAAAATTACTTCGGCTTTCCAGCCGCTTCAGGTTACGACCATTCACCTCATTTTCAGTTTAACTATTTTTTTTAAAGAATTTCTATTTATCGAATATGATATGAATTTTATTAGCATAAACATCTTTCCGGCTAGCCCTGTAAGAGTATAATATTTCATCTCATTGGTTTCGTTAAACTTCCTAACAATAATAATTTTAATTCATTACATCATATGTGCGTGCGAGATGATGGAAGGGAGGGTAGCTATGCTCCCCTACCAACAGTGTGCCACGCAATTCGGACTGTAAATGATTTATTCATTTATTATTTTTTTTTTCTTTTTTTTGGTTCATGACATCACATGAGTTGAGAAATGAGTTTGTTGGTGAAAGTGTCAAATGTTTTGTTATATTCAGCATATTATATTCAGCAGTCTAAGACTGAAACTGCAAAGTTCCCCATCTCATATACATAATGCACCTAATTTCATTCATCATCTTAGTTATTTATAGAAACATCCTGTAAAACCTTCAACGTTTCAAACCTTCCTACTTCATAGCAGTTTCCCGTCCCTATACATACTCGGTGTTACGAACCGTAGCGACTTTTCCTAATATCTGAAGGGACAAATTGCCTCGAAAGGAACATTTTATTTGGCAACAATGTACGTACTTCCTTTAGGTGGGGTTGTCTACCATTCTGGATCCATTTCTGTTGACACCTATGTCTATGCGTAATTTTAACTATCAGTTTTTTATATTATGAATCCATTTCATAGGCCTATCTTACAAAGCTTTCATAGCTTAATATCACGATTTCAGTATTTTTGGCATCGACAGAAGAATTGGATATGCACTGTCAGTCCCGTAACGCAGACACCCTTTCATCTCAAATGCCCAATATACCTGTCCACATGAACATAGACTTATTCTTATAATTACTGGGACCACTTTATCACAGCACCCTTTTGGGGCTGAGGTTACACTCTCTCTCTCTATCGCAGATTTGTCATTCTTATTACTATGTAGCATCTGTACAAAATTATTTGTTGCGTTGGATAGATAAAAGATGAATAATTACGCCTCTCTCTTCTTTATTCTATCTCACTTGTTAATATGTTTTCTATGGTGAAATCCCTCGCGCGCGCGCGCTCGCGCAGTTTCCGTATCACCATGATCAGTAAAGATGTACTAGTCAGGTTGATTTTTTGAGTGATCAGACGAAATCTCCCACCATTATCAATCTGCACTGGTCGGCGTAGTGAATAAAACTGGTCAAACCCTAGATATGAATTGACATGCCTGAGGCATTTTTCCTGCATTGGACAAGTAACGACGGCATTTGTTGTTGTATTTGCTGTTTTGTGTGTGTGTGTATATATATATATATATATATATATATGTATGTATATATATATATAGAGATACATATACTTATATACTATATGTATATTTATTATTACATATAGGCTATAGGAGTTCAGATATTGGTATTGATCACCAGCTCCTCATTGCCACACTGAAATTAAAACTGAAAACACCCAACAGAAAGGTAGATAGAATACCTAGGTTTGATACAACTAAGGTTTTAGAATAAGAGTACAGGAAAACATTTTCAGTCTTAGAGACTTTAAGAGACGAAGAGTAGACAATTAATGAAGAATGGTGTGATATTAAAACCATATATCAGTTAGTTAGTAGTGAAGTCTTGGGACACGAAGTTACAAGGAGAAAGCTATGGGTATCGAATGATACTTGGGATACTATAAAAAGGAGACAAAGACAGAAATTGATTGTTGAAGGTTTTCGAGGAAGTAATGAAAATTACAAGGTAGAGCATGCTAAGTACTCCAGTCTTGATAGTGAGGTCAATAGGAAAGCTGGGATTGACTGGAGAGAATGTTTAGACAGTAAAGCAGACGAGGCTGACATAGCTATGAATTCAGGAATTGGGTATGGTATGAGAATCGTTCATAGAATTATTAATGAAATCTTGACTGAGGCAAAGAAATAGAAGCATATACCAATAAAAAAGAGAGTTGGATCTGTTATAACAACAGAAAATGAAGAAAGACAACGTTGGATGGAGCACTTTAGTTAGGTTATGAGTAGGAAATATGAAGGAAATAATTTGATTGATACACCTGAATCTGATTAAAACCTTGATGTGCCCATGAATGAATTCAGTGTGTTTGAAGTCGAAGCTATCCTAAAAAAGCTAAAGAGATGGAAAGCCCCTGGATACGATGGAATAACTGCCAAGATGATAATGGCCGAAAATTAAGTGACTCCCAGACTATTTACAAGATTCTTTTGTAGAATGTGGCATGATGAGGCAAAACCTGATGAATGGGAGTTAGGAGTGTTGGTGAAATGGCAGAAAAAGGACACTTGAGTGATTGCAATAATTATAGAGGCATAACACTTAGGTTATTTGTCATGAAAATATATAACATGCTTGTTCTAAAGAGACGGGAGAGAAAGATTGATGAAAAGCTGTGAGATAAACAAGCAGAATTTTGAAAAGGTAGAAGTTGCATTGACCACATTTTTTTATTTTGAGACACGTTGTGCAGCAATGCGTAGGCTATAGAAATCCACGCTTAATGGCATTTGTGGGCTATGAAAAAGCCTTTGATAGTGTGCACTAGCCAATTCTGTGGAGAGTCCAGCGTTATTATGGAATTCCTCATAAATATGTGAATTTGATTAAGTCTGTTCATGAGCATAGCTAGTGCAAAGTTCATGTTAGTGGAGTCCTATCAAATGGATTTCCTGTGAACAGTGGAGTACTCCAAGGGAATGTGTTGTCACCTATGTTGTTTATCCTCCTCGTGCATTTGGTAATGTGTAGAACAGACGGAGATGGTGGATAAGGATTGGACTGGATTGGTGATAGGAATTTAGCAGACCTAAAATATGCTGATGATGCTGTCCTTGTTAGCAAAATATAGGATTTGCAATGCTTGCTTACAAGAATGTCTGAAATATCACACGAGGTTGGACTGAAGAGAATTAGAAGAAAGGTAGAGGTAGAATCATTTAAGTATTTAGGAACTATGATCTCCAATACAGGGTCTTTAGAATTACAGTTTAGTGAAAGATTAAAAAAAGCAAATCAGACAATGGCTAGGTTAAGTAAAATTTGGAAATCAAATTGCCTGAAATTACATTTAAAAATCAGACTTTATATCAATACAGGGTCTTTAGAATTACAGTTTAGTGAAAGATTAAAAAAAGCAAATCAGACAATGGCTAGGTTAAGTAAAATTTGGAAATCAAATTGCCTGAAATTACATTTAAAAATCAGACTTTATATCAGTTAAGTGAGACTGGTGTTACTATATGGACATGAGTCATGATAAGACAATGAAACAATTTCCAATAGATTTGGTAGATTTGAGTACAAAGCCCTCAGAAGGATATTGGGAGTTAAATTGCAGGACAGAATTAGAAATGAAACTATGAGAGAAATTACTTGAGTGCGATATGTGGTTGAGATGGATATGTTTTGGAAATGGTATTATCACTCCCCAAGAGAGATTAGTCCACCAAACGTCCAGCTGGGCCCCACAAGGTACTAGAAGAGTTTGAAAACCCAAACCTACATGGCTGAGGACAATGAAGCGTGAAGTAGGAGATGATGAATAGAGAAGTAATGAATTAAAAGCTCAAAATAGAGACGACTGGCAAAATCTAACTGAGCCCCTTTGCGTGAATAGGCG
>NC_090768.1:13973885-13988236 GCF_036898095.1 Palaemon carinicauda
ATATTTTTGTTACTCAGTCTTTCTTTGACTGATACTACGACTGTGATAGATGACAGGCGTCATTCTGGTTTTCACTTCTCGCAAAATTGTCTGTTACTTATGTAAATTTTAGACTTTTACTATTACTCTAAAGAATATTAGACTTTTACTATTAGTACTGTGGACATTAGATTTTTATCTATTCAAGGATATTAGACTTTCACTATTTATTCATGGATATTCGAGTTTTACTATTACTCTTATGGATATAAGACTTTTATTATTACTTTTATGGATATTAGAGTTTAACTATTACTCTTATGGATATGAGATTCTTATTTTTATTCTTATGGATATAAGACTTTTATTATTACTTTTATGGATATTAGAGTTTAACTATTACTCTTATGGATATGAGATTCTTACTTTTACTCTTATGGATATAAGACTTTTATTATTACTTTTATGGATATTAGAGTTTAACTATTACTCTTATGGATATGAGATTCTTACTTTTACTCTTATGGATATAAGACTTTTATTATTACTTTTATGGATATTAGAGTTTAACTATTACTCTTATGGATATGAGATTCTTACTTTTACTCTTATGGATATAAGACTTTTATTATTACTTTTATGGATGTAAGACTTTTATCATTAGTTTTATGGATGTTATACTTTCGTTGAACGCAGAAAGCTCAAATCGGAGTAAAATGAGGTCCTATACTCAATTTATTTTAATGAGGGGCATTTACACCGACTCGCAGCGGTGCCCTTTTTGCTCTGAAAAAGTTTCCTGCTACCTGATTGGTTAGAATTATCTTGTCCACCCAATCAGCGATCAGGAAACGTTTCCGATCTAAAAGGACACCGTTGCGAGTCTGTGCAAATATGCCTCGCTAAAAAAAATAACTATAGTTATGCTCCCTTTACGCCGGAAACGTCAATTTATTATGTTTAATTTTCTAACTTGAACTTTTTGGTGATTGTGAGATACGCACATCCACATAAACTTACACAATATCATTCTGTATGTTATAGATTACTATTGTTATGGTCATAAATTATGTAATTTTATATTTAGCTTATTTTTTTTCAACCATAAGTTGGAATACCTTCGTGTCTTATTAGTTATATATATATATATATATATATGTATGTGTGTGTGTATATGTGTACATATATGCGTGTGTGTGTATATATGTGTACATATATGTATATATGTGTATATATATGTATGTATATGTATACATATATATATATATATATATATAGAGGTGTGTGTGCGTGTATATATAATACATGTTGATACATTTGCTTATCTGTGTGTGAGAGAGAGAGAGAGAGAGAGAGAGAGAGAGAGAGAGAGAGATATTGGCGGAGAAAAACAATGTTCCAATAAAAGGAATGGAAATAATAAAGGGTCACAAAAAGGTAGACAAATCAGAGAGAGAGAGAGAGAGAGAGAGAGAGAGAGAGAGAGAGAGATGACCTTGCCATCACGTATCTCTAATATATCACCCCCACCCGGCATCTTCAATCACTACCGCACTGGCTGGCGCTTCGGTGCCCTTCCAGAACTAATATGTTTTTGTTTTTCGCCTAACGTTGGAGGCTATAGCAAAGGAGAAGCAGGAGCTCCTCTCTCTCTCTCTCTCTCTTTTTTTTTTATCTGCTTCGTTAGTCTTCCTTTTTTTCTGAGGTCTGTTAGATAATTGTTAAGAAAGGAAGTTGTGTGATTGTTCTTCGTTGCTTGTTGAAGAGTCTTTGGGATAACAGATTTGAGGTGAATAGTTGGGTAAGAATAGAGTGTTCTAGGAGCCTCCTTCGTGTTGAGACAAATGTTGAGTGAAAGATTTCAACATTATATATATATATATATATATATATGTGTGTGTGTGTGTGTGTATATACGTATATATATAAATATGTATATATATAATATAATATGATATAATATATTTTATATATATACATATATAATAAAATTTAATGTATATTATATATATATATATATATATGTATATATATTATATATATATATATATATATATGTATATATATATATATATATATCTATTTATATATCTATATATCTATCTATCTATCTATATATATATACTGTATATATAATATATATATATATATATATATATATATTTATCTCCCGAATTAATTATTCTGTAAATTTGGATGTTACAATAGTAAAAGTTTGTAAAAGTATCAGATGCACTAAAAGCAGACATCTATAAGAATATCACTGAATTAAAAACGCAAAAGTTACGGCATTAGAATGTGGATTGTTCCTTTGGTTAACTTTTTAGCTGTATTTAAAGAGGAAAATGCACGAGCGATCAGTTCTTCAAATGCTTCTATCAACATCACTTATGCATAAAATCATGTCGCGGTCTTGATTATCTATTAAGACCTTCATTAGACACAACGTAACTAGTTGGTGTGACATACTATTATCTTTAATTAATTTCGCCTTTTTTCTCACTCACCCTCCTGTACCAGTATCCCCACCGCAAACCACCACCCCCCCTTTTTTCCCTTTCGTCACTCAGCCTTCCCATAGGATTTATGAGTAAGTTAGCCAATTTAATGATCAATAGCTTGTTATATCATGTAATCGTAATTTCTTAAGGGTTTTTAAGTGCAGAATCATTTGGACACATCTATTCAAATATCGAAGAAAATAAGGAAGAGGTGTTTTGTAATCCCGAGTGAAGTAAGAACTGTGGTAAAACAGGATTAAAACAGAAGCACGGAGAAAATAAAAAAAGCTTGGTCGCTGATGGATTGAAACAAATGAAATATTTATTCCTAAGAGTTATACTGATTTAAACAGGGTAACCTTGAGAAACGATAGCCTAATCGGCGTTGAACCAGATTCCAATTATGCTTTTGTTAACTCTTTTACGTCATTGTTTCCATAGAAAACGGACATTTATTTTTCCGTTTGCTTAGTTCTGTCTTTGTATGGTGATTCAAATTCAAATTTATGACACTGTTTGAATGAAAAGGAGGATTTGTTATTAATCCAACTACATTCGGCATGTACCGTAAAACGCAGAACACTACCGCTAACGCAATAGGAACAAGCGTGTACATTTCCATATGTTCTATTTTTGCTGGTACCGCTACCGTTACCACTACCGCATTAATAGAATCCCAACTATTTGAGGCCGCCTGAGAGTAGGAAGACTTCCAGTTTTCTCTTGAAACGTGGGAGAAGAAAGCATGATTTTGGTAGTGTAGACACACGGTCATATTCCCAATTGGAAGACAATACGCCCAAAGATCACCACATATCCGTTATTCTGATTTTTTTACTCTAAATAGTGTAAAGTGCACCGTCTTAAATCTTTTTAGTTGCCTGATATTGAAATGTTTGAACTTATCCAAAATTTGAATGCTTTTGAGTATTAAGAATGGTGTCAAGTCAAATTGATAACTATTTAGTAAGTTGCTATTGGTATTTTATATATATATATATATATATATATATATATATATATTTATAAAAGAACATCAAGTCTTTAATTCACCTAACTATTTGCAAAGAAGAATAAAGTATGAGAAAAAATCCTGGAAATCTATTTATACTAAATTTGGAACTAAACAGGGGATGAATTCAAACAAGCTTAGCCCTTTAGAGTCTCGTAGTTTTAGACTTACAGAATACAGTGTAATTTGAGAAATATTTTGCTGAACTGATTGATATATAAGTAAGAGTACATAGCAGTGGCATGTGATATCACTATCATAAAAAAATATTATAATAATACTCTTAGAGTTTACAAATATATGGCCACACCTTTATGAACAATTAGGGCAGCGAACTGTAAGTCCATGCAAGCAATGTACTACCTGTGTAACATAATGATTTGTTTATCTTTTTTCATTATTTTAACTTTTCGAGTTTTCAAATTTTTTTTTTTTTTTTTTTTTACGCGACTGGATTTAAAGATCTCTAACAGCTTAACAACTGTTAAAGCATTCATAAGGTTGTCTTTTTATCCCAAGTACAATGATAACACACATTGTCAAGAAATGTAAGGTTATTTTTTTTTAAGTATCTTTTCTTGATTTTCATAACGAATATCGCAGAAATTTAGATTATGATGATGATCTTTGCAATTGGCATGAAAGATGTTTCTTGCTGACCCTTTGATTATATACTGATATTATTCTGAAGTTCTTTTTTCTTAGATTTACAATGTGTTTTGTTGTTTTTAAGGTTTATTTGTATTCTTCTTAAAGAATAGTACTATAAACGCTTGTACTTCATTATCTATGATTTAAACGTTCTTGTTGAAGGGGCTGGTTTTATCCTATTTGATGTCTTATTTCTTTGTTCCGTGAATCAGGTATTGCTATACACGTAATTTCACTTCTTATAGGATCTCATAGGTAACAAGATACTTTATTTACCTTATGTTGGTATAGATCTGGGAGTTCGTACCACTTTCAACTAGCACCCTGGAAACAGCAGCAGTCATCATTTATCTAAAGGCTATTTTTATCACAGATAAAAAAAAGTGAATTGAGATTGGTTCTTTGCAGTCGGTGAAGAACAAAATATTAATTGACTTCTTGACATTAAAGTGAAAGCAAATTTTTGTTAGCAATCCTATATCAAACAAGGAAAAGGACTTGGGAATATGCTGACAGCTGAGCATCTTAACAAAAATTATTTTAGATTAAGAGGATATAATACATCTGAGAAACTGCTGTGACATGTAAAACGTACTAATTATTATTATTATTATTATTATTATTATTATTATTATTATTATTAGCCAAGCAACAACCCTAGTAGGAAAAGCAAGATGCTATAAGCCCAAGGGCTCCAAAAGGGAAAATACTCCAGAGGAAAGGAAATAAGGAAAAAAATAAATGATGAGAATAAATTAATAATAAATCATTCTAAAAACAGTAACAGCGTAAGCATAATGTTTTCTAGCAAGACAGCTAGTGAAGTCCTGTATAGTCTGTAGAAGATGGAATGTAATAGAATTTATTTTTTTCATAGATAGTAGGCCGTTGAGATACTACGACTTGGAAGATTTAGGATCCTTAAAGAACTGGCCAGGCATTTGTAACTCTGTCTGTTTTAGGCTAGAGTACTGTTGTTTGAAGGTACTTTTAAGCAAAATTTGCTCTTCCCTTTTTTTTATTTTATATATATATATATATATATATATATATATATATATATTTATCAGGAGGCTCCCATTTCCTTTATCTCGTTACCTTCATCTGGTCTTCATTCTAAAACTGATCTTAACTGTCCTCTCGTTAGAGATGAATATTCATAGTGTTACTTTTCTTTTAATTCTCTTTCTTTTTCAATACTTGGTTGCTTTCGCTACTAAGGCTCAAGGGCATGTAGTAATCTGTTATTTCTTATTAGGATTGCTGCTTAGCTTTCAATAACAAAATAAATAATGATAAAGATGAAACTGCCTGACGACATTTCACGACACAACTGTTAAAATATACGCGTTTTTGTGAAGTTAGTGTTATCATCCGTTGATTAATTCCATTATCGTAAGAAATCTGGCTTTAGCGCTGCCATTATACCAATCTATAGCTTCCATGTCGTTACGGTAACTAAGAGAGAACCACAAGAAGATATAATTTTGTTTACTATGTGCTCTCTCTCTCTCTCTCTCTCTCTCTCTCTCTCTCTCTCTCTCTCTCTCTCCATATTGCAGTTACATTGAAGATAAATATTTTCTCAGTCGTATTGCAGCCACCAAGTTTTTTTCTTCAACTATCTCTTCTCGCCTGTCCCATTTACATTCCCTCTTTATCTTCAAAATGCTCCCACCTAACCCTCTCTCTCTCTCTCTCTCTCTCTCTCTCTCTCTCTCTCTCTCTCTCTCTCTGGACCCGAATTCACCTCCTCACCCTCTTTGCTATCAGCATTTCCTCCCACATGCCTGCATGAATTCACATCAACTCCTTTTTCATATCCTTTCTTCCAGTAGTGTTAGTCATCATTTTTCTTTTCGTTTTTGCTTTTAGCTGTTTGCATAAGGGTTCTTTCTAAACTTTGCCCGTCTTTTTTATTATCTCTCTCTCTCTCTCTCTCTCTCTCTCTCTCTCTCTCTCTCTCTCTCTCTCTCTCTCTCTCTCACTTTTCATTAATGAAGTTGTCATTGTCCTGAGCGAAAGCCGAGCAAGACAGTCGGTCTTTCGGAAATGTCACGTAAAGACACCGTGCCAGCATCCAATAAAGTTATCAGGTCATTGAGACACTTCGGCCTTGTTTGATATCGGGCTCCCTGATGACTCTGGAAGTACATATATAAAACGGCGGCGGTGATATCGAGCCCTACGATCGCCCTTCGCCCTCGTGGCCCCCCGCCCGAGATATCAGGATCGGTTGGTTTACGGCTTCATAAAGACCTGGGCATTAGGTATAAACAAGGCACCGGGTGGACAGATAGTCTCGACCTTCTCGTGTCGTTTCCCCGGGAATCGGGTAATTAATGTCCGGGCGAGAATTATCAGGTTGGTCGCGTAATATTATCCCAAATGTGGAGGCGTGGCGCGACAGTTTTGCCTTGTCACCGTTGGGTGATCACTTGTTGAGAACAATGATATCACTGGAGACCTAGTTGACACCAGATGCTCTCTCTCTCTCTCTCTCTCTCTCTCTCTCTCTCTCTCTCTCTCTCTCTCTCTCTCTCTCTCTCTCTCAGTGATACTGTGCCTCTTGGAAATAAAGAAATAAGATATATCGCTCTCAGTACTAATTATTTGTCGTTTTGCATTTCTTTTTATGTATAAAAATTCTTATATGAAACGCATTTGTGTTGTAAACATCTTAATTCTATTATTGTAGATTTCATATATTATTTAGTTTGTTAGCCTTGTTCAGGACTTCTTGTTATTCTTGTTCAGGACTTCTTGTTAGCCGTGTTCAGGACTTCTTGTTAGCAGATTTACTTAACTTTCATGAGAATTGAATTTCCATTCGTACTGAGCAAACTGATCTCTTCACCCGAATGCAAGTATTTTTTCTTTGGTCTTACCAGTTGTTCACCGAATTCCTCTTGACATTTACTTCCCTAACCACTTTCAACTATAGGCGTAAACTTGAGTGCAATTCCCACCCAATGGTCGGAGAATACTTAAAATTCCTTTGCTAATATAGAGGATAACTAAATTCTCATTTTTTCATATTTGTGAAATAGAAATAATATAAAGAAATAATATTTAGACACCATCCGTGTATTCGTTCTTTTGTTTAATTTACTTGTATTTTTTTACTGCTGTGACAAATTGTCAATTCTCATTTATTTTCTAAACCAGGGTTTTATTTTGCTTCACTTATTTCTCTTAGCCACTCCCTCACCCCTTGAGACCCTTCTAGATATATAGGCAATAGTCAGTAATGTTTATACCAGTAAGCAGTGATTGATATTTGAATTAGGATTACTGCAATGGGTTTTTTTAACAATAAAGGTAAATGGAAATTTGAATATTATATTTGTTTGAATTTAATTGTGTCTTTACAAACTTAGTGTTAGTCTATCTAAATATGATAACTATAATGAAATAGAAAGTTATTTTCCTTGCTGTAATTATCAACAAACTGGAATTTATTCATTAAATGAAACTAAGAATCCCCTTTCAAGTAAGTTGCTGTCTGATTTAGTACAACAGTAAATATGTTTATTTATGATTTGTTTATATTTTGATAATCTTCATGCAGCCATTTTAGTGTTAAAGTGAACGTATATGGAAAGAAGAATAATGTAAGTACAAAAAAATCAGAATTTTTTACACTTTCACTGCTGGCGTTGCCTACATCAGAATATCATGAAAGAGAAAATAATGACACATTTGACTAGTTCTGCTCCAAACCAATCTCTCCTGTTCACACCTACCTTTAAATTTTGAGACTGCCCTCTCGGAATTTAGCGTCCTTCCTTTTGAACAACACTGCTCTGTACAGTGTCCTTCGCAATATTTTAACTTTAGTTTTTGACTCACTCTTTTTCACCATGTATCTCAGTTTCCTCTACGATACCTCAAATATTCATGTTTAATAAATAAAAGATATTCTTTAGACGAATGAATGGTTTATGTCTAATACTCTCGAACTAGCAGCTCCGTATAGAGTATTAGTTAGTTCATGGTTGGTCATCACAGTGGCTTCCTTCCAGCCAAAACCCGAAAACAATGTCCAAGGAAATTGTGCTGTCATGTAAGGTCCTGGAGTTACGAACGAGATCCGTTCTTACAATGCGTCGTAAGTCGTAATTATATGCATAACACACTGTATGTTTATACATACATTCATAAAAACAATTATACATACTATATATGTATAATATACTTAAAAAAGAGAAAATAATCCCTTACCATTCATAAATTACTGTACTCCATACATACGAATACCTATATCTATATAGTAGTATGCCTATACTAATGCAGTACTGGTAGACAATGAGTAATATATATAACAGTTTCTTACCATTATTCCCCTGGTTTGCCTGCAAACTGGAAGTGGCATTGCAAGTCATGGAGAGGCAGGCGTTTTGGGAGGAGGAAATAAAAGAAGCTGGAGAAGCTGGAAGAGTAACTGTAGAGTCAGGATGAGATACTGGTGAGTCAGGATGAGATACTGGTGAGTTAGGATGGGATGCTGTAAGAGGTGCTGGAGAAAGTGGAGAGTCAGGAGGACAAGCTGGAACAGGTGCTGGAGAAGCTGGAGGTGGTGTTGTGGAAACAGAAGAGGTATAGGTGTAGGGCTCTCTACCTTTTTAAAGTACATACACAGGTTTGTCAGCTTGGATTTCATCCTCTCCTCTTCCAAGATCTTGTAACACCTCATAGCATCTATAACCCCCTTGGACAACTTCATTAACCTTTCTATAATGGGATCCTGTTCCTCAAACTTTGCCATTGCTCCCTTTAGCAGGGCAAAACCTTCTGCCAAGGCCTTGGATGTAAATTTCTTGTGCTCGTGGATAAGGGTGTCATCTCTTCTGCAAACATCTGGCTCTCCACTCAATGAGGTCCTCAGCATACAGCTCTTCTCTATGATATGTCGGGAATTCGATAACATCATCAGTATCCACCTTCTTGTAGATAACCTCTTTGGTGACAACCTAAACTCTTTCCTCAAAGCCAAAGATATCATTGGCAAACTTCTTCCAGACACCATTCATGTTGGTTTGCTTCACCTCGTCCCAAGCTTCAACAATGTTCTTGATGGGATCTCAGATGGTATAGGACTTGTCCTTCTTAGCACAATACGGCTCAACCTCAGGCACAAAGTTGTTGAAAAATAAGTCCTCAAATAACAAGAGGGTACCCAATGCTTTCCTATTAAACTTCTGGATGATAGGTAGCTAACTCTTACAAACCCCCTTGACTGCCCTGGGGTTCACAGCCTGATACAACAGCATAGTCTTTAGCGCGCAATCGCCAGAAGCATCACTCCCAAGAAACAAAGTCAGTCTCTCCTTGCCAACTCTGTGTCCTGGTGCAATCTTCTCTTAAGCGATGTAGGGCCGGTAAAATATGCTTTCAGAATAAGCCTCTCATCCACATTGAAGACTTGTTCAGCACAAAATACACCTCCTCTAATAATCTCAACCAATGCATCGGAAAATTCACTTGTTTCATTATAAGCAATAGCACCTTAAGGTTATGCAAATTGACGTGTCTTAAATTTCATAAACCACCCCTTACTCGCCGCAAACTCCTCATTTCCACTCCCTTTCCCCTATTGTCTTTTCAAGGTATGATTGAAACGCTTAGGCTTCTCCTTGATTACCATAAGGTTCACTGGGATTCGCCACTAATTTTGGTCGTCCAACCATAGTACTAACAACCTCTCCATCTCAATCATGAGATATTGCGTTGCTTCGTAATAATGGTCATCGTCATAGGGGCAGATCCTTTCACATGCTCAAGAATGCCATTTTTATCCTTGATGATAGTTGCAAGCGAAGACACGACCTATGTTCGCAGGGGTCTCCCCTTTATTGTTATGCTTCACTATGTCCTCTTTGAGTTCCATCGTTATGGCTCTCCTCTTCTTGAATGCACTGCCATCAGAAGAGTCTCCCTTATGCTTCCCAGACATGATGCTCAGCAAAAAATGCACTAAAATAGTAAAAGAGAGCAGCACTGAAATCCTGAATGCATACCATAAGCTAGGATGTCAAACTGATTCTAAAGTAACACATAAAGTACTACTGCACAGCAAGGTAACTTCATTAGCTGCACTCTGCATCCTCATGTAGTTCGCCATATTAGCAAACCAAACATATTTACTCGAAACTGAGCTACGCTGATATTTCAGTTACCCTGTGGGAGTCAGTTCATAACGGCTAATTGTTGTAACTAGACTGCTATAACCCGAGGACATCCTGTATTTTTAAAAATGATCCAATTTGGTGGAAGAGGTCCATCTTACACGTAAAGCCTCCTCTCTTTGCATCTTTCAGTGCAGGTGTTGCAGAGTTTAGAATAAAGCTAAAAGATTGTTAAAAAAGGTTTCATTTCAAACTGTAGATGAAAAAAATCTCGAACATTATAACTCGTAGAACAGAATTATAATAGTAGATAGTTGTGTAATTCTCATAGACATTACATGTAATCCAGAGCCGTCATCCTGTCATGTTGGAGACCATTGTTTTATTTGTAAAGTTTCAACATAAATCCTTGCCATATCAGTTACCTCATTGTCAAGTCTTTAAATGCCTTAACAGGTTACTATGTTTTAAGAATATAGAGGAGCTTATTGCGATATAAAGTTGGTTTATCAAATGGTAGCATATAGAAGAATCAGCGTTTATTAAAATCAATTTTGTATTGGAAACTAATAATAAATAAATAAGTAAATAAAAAGTAAAACGGGAAGTTTGTATTGGCTCTGGCGACCATCATGCCAGGTACCCCTTCGATTATGTTTGTCACCAAAAGAATAAAAAATATATAAATTCATCTAAACATTAACAAATGTTTCTTCATTGATTATTTGATTTTGACTCATAAATTTCTCATTTATTATAGAAGACTTAAAAGGTTTTACGATTATTAAAATTTTACATTAATGCGTTACGAATGCAAAAACTGTTGTGGTTTTAGCTTTGAAATGGAATTATTATTATTACCTCAGCCAACGAAGTTGGAATAAGGTTATGTTATCGCCCTTGTTTATCGATATGTTTGTTAGTGAACAACTTCCTAGCCACAATTTTACTCATTGAGGAGTGAAACTTTCAAGGGTTAATTTTTATGTTGAGACGTGAATGTGATTCAATTTTGCAAATCCTAGGTCAAAGGTTAAAGTCAAGGTCGAGCAAAGTTCGACCAAAATAACCCTAACCTTTACCCCAATTCGCACTTGGCTGTTACACAGACTTAAAATTTGCCTACGCCCTACGGTCTGAATTGATTCTGGGAAAGGCGAGGTGGTTTCGAGTAGTAATCTGCCGTAGTTGAGGTCTGCACTCTGAGTGCTTTGCTAGTTATTATTATTATTATTATTATTGTTATTATTGTTATTATTGTTGTTGTTGTTGTTATTATTATTATTTATTGTCGTGGTGGTTGTTGTTGTTGTTCTTGATATTATCATTGATAGTAAAAGTGCTATTTTCTTTTTATCATTAATTTTCATGGAAACACTCGTTTGTTATGTAAGTCAAAATACAATTGACTAGACCAACAGACCTTCCAAGAAACACTACAGATATGTTGGAAAGAAAGAGATAACGAGATAAAGTTAGAGTTGACATAAAATATTAATTTGATTGACACAAGAAAGGTAATAGAAGGTACAGGAATTGATAACTGATATAAATAGATTAGTCCACAGTAGCAAACTTTAAAGGGTTCAATATTATATTTTTCAAGAAAGAAAACATTTACAAGTTAACATCAACTCTTCATTATTATGTAAACGTTTATGGTGTTACATCACTACAGTTTTTCGGGCAGGTCTACCGTAGCAAGTATACCTGCACTAAGTATTCAAGATAAGCTATTTCTTTTCACACCGGATCTCAGCTCTGAAAATAAACCCAGACGCTAGTATCCCTTTTGTGTACCATTATTTCGAAGTCAATTTTTGTATCAACTTCAAGCAGATCTTTTCATATATACTTGCAAGTTGATAACTTCCCAAGGAGAGTAGCACATACTGAGCTAAGGGACTCGAGCACTTTCAGTCGAGTTGAGAGTAAGTTTTCATTTGTAATCAATCTTGTGGATGTTAACAAAATGTGTTAATTTTTCAGTTGTGGTGTAAATCATCATTACCTTCTTATATATACGGTATATAAAGAAAACCATCAAATCTAACAATGTTGTCCGAGGCTTAAAAGTCCTCAGATTCTACTGGAATGTCGACAAGAAACAATATCCCAACAATGGTAGGATAAAAGATATGAAGAGGGTAGGACTACGATTGTCAGTAGATAAACTGCCACGAAGCCTAACAAACAGTACCACAGTCTCTGGTACCATTAGATAATAAATATTTCTAAAGTGATGCGAAATAGGTAGCATCAAATAGTTTTGTCAATATGCTGTTCTGGTTAGGTTGGTCTGTGTTAGTAAAGCATTCAAGAAATCATCATGGATTAACCCCAGGAAACCATAATGGGAGAAGGTGTCTTTTCTTTATTTCTTAATGTTTGCCGTTTTTTTTTTTTATTGAGGATCATGGTGGGCAATATTTAAAACTGACTAAAACGTGTATCAGGCACTCAACTAGCATTTATTACATTAGAGGAAAATATATACCACTTAATTTTGCCATAAATATAAGTAGACAGTATGTACTGATCCCAGAAAATGTGGTCACAAACTTGGATAAAAATCACTATCGGGGAAGTGTCATCAGCAGCAAGTATAACTAGGTCTGTGCTGTGTCCTTTCGGCCTCTAGCTACACGTGTTTTTTAGCCATCTACTATACCTTTACTCCACCTTCCCTTTTTTCAGTCTTTCTGTCCATCTTAGTTTTGCCTCATACTTTTCCACAATTCATTAATATAATCCCTAATGGGCGGTAGTAGGTTGGCCAGGGCACCAGCCATCCGTTGAGATACCACCGCTAGAGAGTTATTGGGTCCTTTGACTGGCCACACTCTACTACATTGGATCCTTCTCTGGTTACGGTTCATTTTCTTTTCCCCTACACATACACCGAATAGTCTGGCCTATTTTTTTACATATGCTCCTCTGCTATACACCTGACAACACTGATATTACCAAACAATTCTTCCTCGTTCAAGGGGTTAAGTGCATCAATGTAATTGTTCATTGGCTACTCTCCTCTTGGTAACGGTAGAAGAGACTCTTTTGCTATGGTAAGCAGCTCCTCTAGGAGAAGGACACTCAAAAATCAAACCATTGTTCTCTGCTCTTGGATAGTGCCTTAGCCTCTGTGCCATGGTCTTTCACTATCGTGGGGTAGAGTTATCTTGCTTGAGGGTACACTCGGGCACAATATTCTATCTAATTTTTCTTCCTCTTGGTTTTATTTTAAGTTTTTATCGTTTGTATATGAAATATTTATTTCAATGTTGTCACTGTTTTTAAAATTTTTCATTTTAATTGTTAATCACTTTCCGTGTAGTTTCCTTATTTCCTTTCCTCACTGAGCTATTTTCCGTCGGAACCCTCGGGTATAATTATAGCATTCTGCTTTTTCAACTAGAGTTTTAGCTTAGAAAGTAATAATAGTAATAGAGATAGCTCTATTAATGGTAAGGCCCACATGCATGTAGAGTGATGCAGACATGTAAACTGACAAATATTGTTAGAGACCAATGAATGTTTCCAGGATAAGTATGTATATACGTTATATATAATTAATTAATAGTAATTTGCAACTGTTAAACCATAATGACATTTTTTTTTTTTTTGAAAATGTCATAATTTGTCTTCTTTTCGTCCACCATTTTTTTCTTAATCCTGATCCATCAGGTAAAAGCTAGTACTTTGGAGACCACCTTTTCCTTGCAAGTGCACAAGAAAAAGAGGAAAGAAGCGTTTGTGCAGCAAAGTAAAACAGACACTGTGGCCCCCCGGTGAAAAATGCTGCCTACAAAAGTTTTACCAGATGCTTCTACCGCCCTAACATTTTCCAGTATCCCCAACCCCACCCCCGTGTCCCTTACCTCGTCTCTCTCTCTCTCTCTCTCTCTCTCTCTCTCTCTCTCTCTCTCTCTCTCTCTCTTTTGCCTCCAACATCTATGAATATCTGCTCCCAATTCTGCTATGATTATATGGGCGATTTCAAATTTGAGACAACCCCATTTGTTACGCTCGCTTTAAAAAATGTGCCTTTAGGTCCAAGGGTGCCAGAGAGAGACGAAGGGG
>NC_090768.1:13993736-13996236 GCF_036898095.1 Palaemon carinicauda
TTAACTTTGGTGAATTAGCATTTGAATAATAATCCTTTCAATTACAGTTTGCTATATACTGAATATGTTATTGCAGGGGTTGACTTGCATGAGAACTGTATGGATGCTCAAACCCATCCACGATCTACATTCTAAACGCGCGTGCGCGCACACATATTGATAGAGAAATGGATTGCTCGATCCAAATATTCATCCGAGTGCTTTTTTTTTTTCATTTATCCAGATTTCACAAGGTCCTATCCTTTTGGTTACTCAGTAAGTATTTGTATCTAGTTGCTGACTTCCTTCCAAAACTCATAGATGTTTAAAGGTTTTAATATTTTGATAGAATCTGGCATTTCTAAAGAGTCACCTAAAATCAATCGACTAAAGGTGTGTTGATGGGCGCCAGTGTAAATGTTTTGAAAACATTGTCGGGTTAACAACCACTTTGGATTGAAATTTACCATAACCTAGAACATTTCAGATTCATTTTCATGAAATTAATATTTTACAAACCTTCAAGTGGCTCGAATTAATACCCATGTGGTTTACTGAATTTTATGCTGAAATGTGTTTTTTCAAACTTTATTGTTCACTTATTTCGTTATATTTCATTAAATTTCTTTCTGTACTGTGACACCAGTTTAAGAGTCGAACCAATCTATGTATTACCCTATCACTCCTATGGCTGCTGCCGTTGCTTTAGAAAGGATTTATCTACCATTGAATGTATTTTTCATGTGGTGTCCTTTTGCACTGATGCTTACGTCGCATTAAAGAAATTTTATCCTTTTTTCACTTCATGAATGGGTGAAGTTTTGAATTTTATCCCTTTTTCTCTTCATGAATGGGTGAAGTTTAAGATTTTATCCCTTTTTCACTTTCTGAATTTGTGAAGTTTAAAATTTTATCCCTTTTTCACTTTCTGAATTTGTGAAGTTGAAAATTTTATCCCTTCTTCACTTTATGAATGGGTGAAGTTTAGAACCCTTATGTATTACAACTTTATATGTTACTTTCAAGTGGCTTTCATGGGGAAATGTCTTTCATCACTTGAGAAAATCTTTGCTCTAAACATATATATCTTATTCCGATACTAAGGGCTAACACAAACTTCTCTCTCTCTCTCTCTCTCTCTCTCTCTCTCTCTCTCTCTCTCTCTCTCTCTCTCTCTCTCTCTCTGTTACGGATACTCAAGATAACTTTTAGAGGTTCACGTTCCCGATGTTCCTTTTGCGTAATACTGTCTGTATATATACCTAAAGATAAGGAAGTCGTGACACCGCGTTTCCGTATACGCTAATAACTGATTTAATTTCGGGATCTTCTCGCTCTGTTCGTCACGTTTTATTGGCAATTTACCATTAATATGAGTAGATAGATACGCATGATGGATGATATCGTCATTGCGGTTTAATGTGGTTAAGTCATGTATGGCGATTTCCCCCGATTTTTCCTCTTGTCAGAAAACCCTAATTACTTATACTATGCACCCTTACACAGAGTGCAAAATTGTTTTAACTTGAACTGCTTTCACATTTGTAATGTACTCAAATACTTTTCACTGGAAATTATTGGTAATTTTTCCTGAACGGTATGGATAAGGAAAATCCACACAGCACCTTTGTATAATTCTGTCTTTCGTTCTTTTGATGGCTTAAGTAGAACACGCAAACGTGTCAGCGCTTGTGAACACGTCATTTCCTTTAACTTTTTTTTTTTTTGCGGTAGGTATCAGTATTATAGATAGACAATAGAAAGCTGCCTAGACGAGAGACGGCTCTAATATTTTAGGATATAGAGAAGGAAAGGAAAAATAATAAGAATTGTAAGGAAAGGGAATGTGACAGGGCAAACAACAGTTTTGTGTCATTTGGTACATTTAATTGTAAAATTTTTTATTTTTGCATTGAAGAGTTTCATACTTGCTGAGTAAGCGAAGGAATATATTGTGAATGAACTGCGATGAAAAATTAAGAGTAAAGTGAAATAGGTCTTTAATAGTCTCATTTGAATTTTTTCAGAAGACTCGGAAACTGAAAGTAGTGACATGTCTCCTCTTGCCCAGATATCTCTAAGTCCTGCTTAATAAGTTAGTATTTACGTATTAGTCTATGGTTTTCAGAGATATTCTCTTATGTCTTTTAAAACGATATTCACGGCAATTTTGATAGTGCCTGAATGCAGTGACGGGGACATGCCATGCATCGTATACATATTAATGTGAATTACTTGTTTTTGTGTCAAACCTACTGCACACCGTCTGAGTTTATCCTAACACACATCAAAACAAAGTTAACTATCATGAATATTTCTTTCTCTTCTAATTTATTGTTAAATTATCAAAATAGATCTTGGCAATTTGGTGCATTTTAAGTGTAAATACAAACGGCATTGGATCCTTTGGTCTTCCGGAATCAAATACAGTATGATCATTCTAAACGATCTAAATTAACCTTAGTGACTCAGCCATGGCTTTCTTCAGTTTTCTCTGCTTCTTCAGTTAGCATATGAAAAT
>NC_090768.1:14003736-14016236 GCF_036898095.1 Palaemon carinicauda
AACCCTTCTCCCTTTCCAGATGTCTGCCGTCAATAGGCCGCCCAACCGTTTCTTGTAAAATGGATATGCAACTTTTTTTTTTCTTTGAAATATGATCGATCCCCTTTTTCCCCTTTTATCGAGAATGCTCAATTCCCTTCTGAGAATATTTGATGCAGAGGGCCTCATCGGTGGTGACCTGTCCTCTTTTGGAAATGGGAGGCGCAACGCTTTTATGCATAAAAGATGCAACTTTTCTTTCCATGGAAATACGATGCGCACAAGTTCCTTGCAATTATTCATGGGGCAATTGTTATATTCAGTCGAAAATGGACAACCCTCCTTCAAAATACCTTTTCGCTTCTTTTCCTTCTTGTTTGGCGTTTGTCTATTTTATTCAGAAAGGTTCCACCGTTTTTCATGATTCCCTATAAGTAATATAAGTAGACCTCCCGTGGTCCCTCTGATGTTTTCATTGCATAACTGATCATATTAGACGCTTTTTGAAAAGGCATGGCATTGGGCTTTAAATTGCATATTGTAAGCTTTTCAATCTAAAATCGCACCGATAAATTTCCCAAAATATCTTGCAAAATCATTTGGACGTAGCATTTGCCTATTTTTCCTCCATTTTTTTAAGCCTTGTTGTATTAGAAACATGAAGATCTTTAGGAATATTAGGAAGAAGGATTTTTTTCGCAATTACTGGAGATATACTTAACCCAAATCGAGTATCATTTCTCTGATCGTTGACATCGCTTTGATCGAGAAGGAAAGAATATCCCAATAGCGACAAGGATATTTCGAGGGGACCTTCTTCCCCCCTCAGTACCGAGATATTACACATACGTATCTATGGGGCTAAGACCAGCTGGCGCGCCTATTGCTTTACCGCGATGCCATTTATATTGGTCCACCGATCACTTGATGGCTTTATTTCTCGCATATGACCTCGCCGAACATGGCGCTGAGGTCTATAGGGTCTTAGGGGAAGGAATGGGAATAGGAGGGGGAGGAGGAGGTAGGTAAATGAGAGGAAAGGGGAGAGCAACTGGGGGATACTCTATGATTTGGAGGGGAAGAAAAAGTGTTAGATTTTGTTTGCTATTTTACATTTTTGTTTTCTATTTTACATAAATCTCGAAAATACGTGAATGAACTCTTCCTTCTCAGTGGAGCCCCGTAATAGAGACTTGATTTAGGCTGCAAAGTAGGAGTATAGATATTTGATTTAATATCTAGTGATACAAGTGCTACGATGTGCACACCCTAAGAAATAGATCATATTCTCTTTATATTTCAATTATTGACGAATTTTCGAATTTAGTGAAATTGTGTAAAGTTTAATCATTTGCATATTGATGAAATAAATTTTTTTATTTGATGGGAAGTAAAATATGTATGAATAAAAATTCAAAAGTGGTTTATTTAAAAATAAGACTTGGATGTACAAAGATCAAATAATTTGTATATAACCTTTAGGATTGTTCCATATGATAGCTCATTTAAAAGTAAAGAATATTTTTATTTTTCTTATTAATCTTGCTGCAGGTGCACGTCGTCATTAACCTAAAAACTAAACAAATAAGGAAATGAAATAAAAATTTTATAATGCGACGTGAAAATCCTTTTTGGAAAGATGAAATACCGTATTAGCTTTCTTTTCTTAACAAAAACTTTTGGTTTTCTGCTATTATATTTCATTCGATTCGTTATATTTTATAAAAGATCTCTCCAACGGTCATTTTGAACTGTCGGAAACTATCCACTCAGCATGAAGTCTTTAGAAGCATTTACACCTTTGAGCAAATCTCTCCGGACGACATAACTTCTCTTTCCCGACGCAGCAGATTTTCAAGTAACAAACCATTGTGTGTGCGTTTTCCTGAAGCTGGATTTTGCCAATAGAGCACAATATAAAATAGCCAGAGCGTCGGATGGGCTGTGGCGGCAGCGTAACCATGGCGTTGTGGCCAGGGGCTCTTCCACAATACCAGGTAACAAGGGCGTCCCGAGGGACACGCCCAATCACTCCCTGTTCAGCTTCAGTTTAAAATTCAAAGGGAGCTCTACTGGCGGCGACGAAGACGACAAGCGACCACGAAAAACTTTTAGGGGGAAATAGTGAAGAGACCCATCAGGGAAATTATGTCCAAATTCTCCACTCCCATAGGACTTGTTGATGTGTTAAAAATAGAGAGAGAGAGAGAGAGAGAGAGAGAGAGAGAGAGAGAGAGAGAGAGAGAGAGAGATCTATGATTTGAAAAACCTTTTTGTTAACTCCAAGCTCATTTCAAGATTCTAGTGTACTTTTCCCCAAGAAAGAGTTGGTGTTATTTGCATGTCAGAGGCAACGGAAATACATTTCTCCGGGTTAAGCCAAAGAGAATGATGTGAGGGGGGTAGCCTTGCAGACCTGGAAATAGAAATAGGCCCGGTTCGAAAATGGAATCGTTGGCGAAAACGTTCCGGAACGCCCAAACGTTGGCGGCAATGCATGTCGTCGTTAAAGGCCGTAAACAAAGCTATTGTGATCGAGAAGCAGACGCAGTTAAGACAAAATAAAACGGTTTTCGGTTTTCGTATTCGGTCGCTGCGCCCTCTCCCGCGAGACCGCCCAATCAGCGCCCGTTTATGTTCGCATTAAAATTCATAATTAAGATGGACTGATGGAAATTTGTACTGACTTTGCGGTTGGGGGTAGCGAAGGGGAGACCCGTCAAAATATGTCAGAATGGGAGGGAGTTTAATTTCGAAGGGAGACACACTACTCTTTTCGTATGGAGAGAGAGAGAGAGAGAGAGAGAGAGAGAGAGAGAGAGAGAGAGAGAGAGAGAGAGAGAGAGAGAGAGGAATGGGGTTTTAGAATATAATAGGAATGGGGGTTACCAATATCTCCTTTGATTGACAGGTGGTTTAGATTAATTAGGCGGTTGGTAATTTGACTGGTTCCTATGGTCACTGTGGTACACAATATTAAAACTTCAGCTTTTATGTGTATTGGTTTGTGGACACTATTATCTCATTTGTAACTAGACGTTTTCATATTTTATTAACCTTATTGAAGATTGAGGTAATTCTCTTGTGAATGCATGTTTGCAATTTGATGTTCGCAATGGTAATACTAGTCTCCAGTGTACACTGGAGACGTGTTACCAATGCGAACATCAAATTTTTTTTTTTTATTATAAAAGTTTGTTGATTTTTTTTTTTACATTTATTTGTGTGGTTACTTATTTATTTTATGGAGTTATTAACTTTCATTTCTTTTTGTAGTCAAATTTTCTGCCGTCGAATCTGCTTTGGCAGTTGGATTGGAAGGATTATTCATGCAGGATAATTTAGATAAATTTCTCTATTTAAGGCAATTTCTCATTTTTCGATACTTAATAATTCCTTTTTATCTGGGCAAAAAAAATATTGGTCTTTTTTTAAGGCTATATATTTTTTTTCGCTGGAAAAATTTCATGAGTTCGTGGTACTAAATCAATTTAATTGCAGACCTTGGATTTTTATCAGATTGTCATTTATTATGTATAAATTTTTTTTTTTTTAAATATAACAATTGGTTAAAATTTCATCGATGAAATATGTAAATTAGTTTACTTGTCCGATAATAACATTTTGCCTATTGTTCTTTAGGACGAAAAATCTTTGTTTACAATTTATCCTTAATTTTTGTTGTAAGACAAATTTATCGGCTCAAAATCAAATGGTTTTATCATTGCGCATCTGCGCAATAACTCAAATTTTTCTAACGGGGTAGATATCAGCGTGGATACCATGCTAAGAATATTGCATAATATCTAACGGGTAGCATCAATAATAATGAGTAAATACTCTTGCTTATGGTGAGAGATTTAAGGAGCCATGTAAATGATCTTGGAACCCCATTTCTTATGTTGAGGTGAACATCTGCTGTTCATCAGCTTTGTTGCCATGGTTCGACTTATGAATTAGGTTATGTACCTCCCCAAAGCCAAGCCAGAAGGGGTCCTCTAAAAAAAGAGAGAGAACATCACTCCATCCGTTTTCCAATCACTGACAGTGCATCTGATTGGGTTCTGCACACCAAAAAAATGTAACGCAAAAAAATAAAAGAAGGTATAAACTCATTTCAGAAAATGGAAACTCAATGTAATGATTGAAGCCAGAATTGATCCTGACTTTGATGAATTTGATAAACAATCCTTCACCATAATTCACGCGAGAGACGTGAAAGAATCATCTTCCGAAGCGTTTGTTGTTGATAAATTGAAGTATCCCTCGGTTACCGTGTCACTCCATGTCCGCTTTTGTCAGTCCCTTTGTTTGAGGTACATTCATGCAGTGCAATACTGATTCTAAAAAAAGCCTTTGTTTGCTTTTCGCTTCCTTTCCTTCTCGCTTTTTTTTTAATCGTCCCCCTTCCTTCGCTCACCCTTCCTCTCTCTCTCTCTCCCCCCCCTCCGATCGCTGTCTCCATTTATTTAATATCTCTCTTCCTCTTTGGGCTAACGGAAGGAGATAAACAAGTTGCCTTCGACCTATGTGGAAGCTTAGCGGATATGTGATCTCTCGTCTTCTCATTAGGTCTGTATATATTTTCACATTTGTTTTTTTATTATTATAATTTTTCAGCGGTTTTTTTTCTGGCTGTTTCTTGCAACCCCGATTTTGAATATGTTTTTCTTTTTCCCTCTCTTATTCACCTTTGTATTCAGTTATTATACCATTTTTGTTGTCTTTTTTGTAGTAGGCTGTCTTTGCATGAACTTTTTTATTTCTATCATTGTAATTTCTCTTCGGTTTTATTTATTGTCTTTCATTTCATTGTTCATATCTTTCTCTCTCTCTCTCTCTCTCTCTCTCTCTCTCTCTCTCTCTCTCTCTCTCTCTCTCCCTCTCTCTGTTTTCCTTTAACACTTATTTTTTTTCTTTCATTCTTATTCCCGTTTATATCTCGATATATTATTGAACATCATTGTATTTTCCTCTCTCTCTCTCTCTCTCTCTCTCTCTCTCCTCTCTCTCTCTCTCTCTCTCTCTCTCTCTCTCTCTCTCTCTCTCTCTAGCATAATTTTTCCTCTGTTTTCATTTCTGTTTCCCTCCCACCCTTCCTTCCCCCTTCCCTTTTCCAAAATACTTTACGGTATTCAGCGAATGAAAAATGGTTGTGGGAGATCGAGTAGCGCCAAAGCTGGAAAATTTCAGTTGCTTGTTACTCTATTTTCTCCCATCATTTTTACGCATATATGTTGTTTCAAAACTATATTACACTGTTGCTAATAACTAAATCCTTCCTAATTCAACCACTTTCATAAAGTTGCTTTTAAATTTATTAAAGAGTTTTTTTTTTATTCGCTTGTTGCCTTGTTACGAGAGGGAAGCGAAAAAAGGAAATTGTGTGTGTTTTGTGTTACCAATATTTTTCCCCCCGGATAGTTCGGATTGCGCGCGGTTTTAAATCCCGGTCTCTGTTGTTGTTGATATCATAAGGCCGGCCTAGATCCGTTTCTGTGGACCAATTGTTGTTTATACTATTGTTGTCCGAGCTGTATATTCTTTAGGAGGGAGGCTAAGCCTAGTTTTTCATGTTGCTGAATTCTTCAGTCATCTGTATTTTTTGTCTATTGTTTTTATTTTTTTTTTTAACATTTATCAAATTTGTTCTTGCAGTAGTTAGTTACCTTTGGCTGCCCGTTTTTTTTATATACAGTATATATATACCAAGTTTTATTTTTTTGGTAGGAGGCAGTTGGTCATCAGAGTTTGTCTGTTTTAAAGTTTAGATATAAAACTAAGTTTTCTAAAACCTTTTTGTACTTTACTTAATAATCATCCTTTTTCGAATGTGCTCTTTCAAGTATTAACTCTGATCATATGCTTGTGAAGAGAACTATTGGGAAGGGAGTTTGTTAGTTCGTCGGTTTAGTATCGTAATAGTGTAAAGTGCACTTTTCTTAACTGTACCATGAATTTAACCTAGCTGTGCTAAAGAATATTTATCAGACAATGGTTATTCAATTATAATAAATTCTCCGCGAAATGAAAACTGGTTTGCAACGCTACCTGGAATGTCCTTATCAACCTCTTATTTAACAGATTTGATTACTCAAGCGTTTAAGTGTTTTTCTTTACGTTTGCAACAAAAAAGTAACACTGATAATTCTGAATTATTATTATTATTATTATAATTATTATTATTATTATTATTATTATTATTATTATTATTATTATTATTATTATTATTATTAGGTTGTGAAGTATTTTTATTCATAAGAGAACGAATACTGGAACGAATATTATTTGATCGTTAACGATCAATCTTATCGTAGAAGCCATGTGCATGTCAACATACGCGCGCCCGCGCACATACACACACATACACTCGCGCACACACACACATACACGTGCGCACACACAGATGTATATATATATATATATATATTATATATTATATATATATATATATATTTATTGTATAAGTATACATATACACAAACACTTTTCCTTTTAATTATGACAGAACGTCGGGCCATTGTAGTCGTTGAAAAGTTCGAAGAGAGACAAAGTGTGGTAATGAAATCATTCCCACTTCGAGAAACAATTCTATAGAAAGCTTCAAAAACTGAATTTTAAATTCATTTATTCACTCTGGCCCCCCAATGGACCCAAAATAAGACCTAACTGAGGCCTATGATTAATTGAGTTTTCGCCCTCTCTCTCTCTCTCTCTCTCTCTCTCTCTCTCTCTCTCTCTCTCTCTCTCTCTCTCTAAAATTCACTTTCGGAATTTGCGATGTGCAGTATTTCATTGAAAAATTGAAATTTTAATTATTATCAATGTATATCTATTTTTAGTTTTGTGTTGTTGTTATTAGTAATATGATTACTCAGCAATATCATAATAAATATAATAATAGAAAGGTTAATACTAATGATTATTATATTAAGCATTCTTCTAACTGGCAAATTTTATCATTAGTGTTTTGAGGAATTTCCTGACACTGTTATGCGCTGTGCTTATATATTTTGCAATAAACACTACCTAAGTACTGTATGATAATAACCAACAATGTCTAGGTTTAAGATCGTACTCTCTCTCTCTCTCTCTCTCTCTCTCTCTCTCTCTCTCTCTCTCTCTCTCTCTCCTCTCTCTTCTGGGCTTTATTGTGACCCCTATTCCCTCCTGCCTTCCCCTTCTATCTGCCATTCATTCTATTGTAGACTGAACTGCTAGCAATTAGTCATGCTTATTTGCCATCGGTTTCACGTGCACCCTTCAGTCCAACGCCTGACACCTGATTAACACATGGGCCTTGTCACATGTAAGAGTTGGCCTCATGCTAAGGCATCACTTTTTAAATGCAAGTACTCCAGTAATTATTATAATTATTATTTTATGTTTTTGTTACGTCATCATGGTACATTTTTTACAGTGGACTGTACCTATTCTGTGACCAAATTTTAGTAAAAAATTTTAATAAAAAGTGTTTTAAGTTTAGAGTATATGATCTTGACTTGCCCCTAAGCAGTTATTTTTTTATACATAAAATTATGTGTTCAATTCTACCCGCATTTGGAATTGCAGATCTATATATATGTGTTTATATGCCACACACACACACACACACATATATATATATATATATATGTATATATATATATGTATGTATATATTATATGTGTATCTAAACACATACATGTTTATATATATATAATATATATATATGGTCACTCGAGAGAGAGAGAGAGAGAGAGAGAGAGAGAGAGAGAGAGAGAGAGAGAGAGAGAGGAGAGAGAGAGAGAGAATTTGCTGGAGATATATATATATATATATATATGTATATATATATATATATGTATATATATATATATATATACTATATATATATATGTGTATATATATGTATGTATATATTATATGTGTATCTAAACACATACATGTTTATATATATATATATATATATATATATACATATATATATATATATATATATATATATATATATCTCCAGCAAATTCTCTCTCTCTCTCTCTCTCTCTCTCTCTCTCTCTCTCTCTCTCTCTCTCTCTCTCTCACTCTCTCTCCCTCTCGAGTGACCATCCTCCTCCCTTGGCTAACCTTATCTGTTGCATCTCCGCCACTTTCCTGAACTCGTCTCTCCGGCCAAATATGAAGTTATTATTACCATAAACCCATAAAGTGCTATCTTCACCATCATACCCAAACTACCAATACAATTCTGCACTTCCCCCATGTCTGTCTGCCTGCATTCTTTAGAGATCAGGGGTCAAGTCGCCTCTAGTTTTTGTGTACTTTTTGTATTTTTTAAATAGAGTCTCTGCTTAAGTTCTGTGTTCAGTGCGTTTTTGCCCTGTGATGACAATGGCACATTACATTCAGTTGACTTTGCGTTCGTAAGAATTGGATTAGAAGATATCAAGTTATCTAGGTAAATAAAGAGAGAGAGAGAGAGAGAGAGAGAGAGAGAGAGAGAGAGAGAGAGAGAGACTACCAATGGGAAGTTAAATTGCTACCTCTATTAAAGTAGCCCAAATGGAAGAAATAATGTATTGCGACGTAGGCACGATAATTTACTACAGCATAAAAATAGTAAATCCTTAACGGAGAAACTGATAATTTACAATTGATTGATGGAAGTAATCATGCGAGTTCTTCAGTGATTTCCGCTTGTTCTGCAGTATTTGAATAATGAAATATACCAGTTATCTTGTCACGACTGTCAAACTGAAGTTTAACCTCGGTAGTAAAGTATATCAGAAAAGTCGAAGTGCGATTTCCTCCTAGCATACCTCTGAAATCATCAAGGTTATTTTATTGTTTTTCATTTATTTGTAAAACCTTCATTAGTGTTTGGGTTTTTTTTCTTGCTTTTGACTTAGCCCTTAAGATTTGCACGTAGTTGTTGTTGTCGTTGTTGTTTTTTTTTTTTTTTTTTTTTTTTTTTTTTTTTACATGTCTCAAAAAGCTTTACATGAATTTACAATTCTACTTACTTCTGCTTCAGAAATATTACAGTAATTAATTTTTGCTTTCGACACACTTCTGAAATCTTAATGTGCTTTTCTTTTTCTCATACATCTGAAATCGTGACGTGAATTATTGTATATCAAATCTTGATGTGACTTTCCTTTTTTTTTCTAAAATCTCTGAAATGGAGATTTTTTTTTCCAAATCTGAAATTTTAATGTGAATTTTTCTTTTTTATATATCTGATATCTTAATGTGCCTTTCTTTTTTATATCTCAGAAATCTTAATTTTGAATTTCTTACTTTGCTCTGAGTTCTTGAATGTGAATTTCTCTATCTCTTATCTCTAAAATCTTAATGAGAATTTTATTTTTCTCATAAATTTGAAATATTTACAGACATTTTTTCTCATATCTCTAAAATCTTGATGAGAATTTTATTTTTCTCATAAATTTGAAATATTTATAGACATTTCTTTATCTCATATCTCTAAAATCCTAATGAGAATTTTATTTTTTCCATAAATTTGAAATATTTATAAACATTTTTTTCTCATATCTATAAAATCTTGATGAGAATTTTATTTTTCTCATAAATTTGAAATATTTATAGACATTTCTTTATCTCATATCTCTAAAATCTTAATGAGAATTTTATTTTTCCCAGAAATTTGAAATGTTTATAAAAAAAATTTTCTCATATCTATAAAATCTTGATGAGAATTTTATTTTTCTCATAAATTTGAAATATTTATAGACATTTCTTTTTCTCATATCTCTAAAATCTTAATGAGAATTTTATTTTTCTCATAAATTTGAAATATTTATAGACATTTCTTTATCTCATATCTCTAAAATCCTAATGAGAATTTTATTTTTCTCATAAATTTGAAATATTTATAGACATTTCTTTTTCTCATATCTCTAAAATCTTAATGAGAATTTAATTTTTCTCATAAATTTGAAATATTTATAGACATTTCTTTATCTCATATCTCTAGAATCTTAATGAGAATTTTATTTTTCTCATAAATTTGAAATATTCATAGACATTTTCTTTCTCATATCTCTGAAATCTTTGTGAAATTCTTTTTCTTCTATCTCTAGAATCTTAATGAGAACATTTATCTCATATATTTGAAATCTTAATTTGCATTTTTATTTCTCACATCCCTGAAATCTTGATGCGATTTTCTTTTTCACGTATATGAAATTTTCATCTGAATTTTTTTTTCACTCATATCTTTAAAATCTTAATGAGAATTTTTTTTTCTAATCTTTTAAAATCCTAGTCACATTTCTTTTCCTCATATCTGTGAAATCTTAATTTGAATTTATTTTTCACATATCTGAAGTCTTTGTGGTAATTATTTTTCTCATATCTTTAATTTCTTAATTTTAATTATTTTTTCTCATATCTTTAATTTCTTAATTTTAATTATTTTTTCTCATATCTTTGAATTCTTCATGTCAGTTATTTTTCTCATATCTCTGATATCATCATGTTTATTTTCTTCTCATATCTGAGATCTTCATGCTTATTTTTTCTTTTATCTGAAATCTTAATGTTTATTTTCTCTCATATCTAAAATCTTCATGTTTATTTTTCTCATATCTCAGAAATCTTCATGTTTATTTTTTCTCATATCTGAGATTTCATGTTTATTTTTTCTCATATCTCTGAGATCTTCATGTTTGTTTTTTCTCATATCTGAAAACTTCATGTGAGTTCAAAATGTGTTTCCGTTACATTCTTCGCTCCTTCTGACTTCATTAAACTTGATTTCAAATTGTTATTTTAGTATTTCCAGTGGTGTCACCTTCGCCCCTTTCGTTTAAGATATTACCTGCCTCGAAGTTCTGCTTCCTCCTAAGAATCCTACGTGACCTCCGAAGTAGTGAATCCCTTGGGGGCCCTATTTCGATTGGAGGGCTACATTTTTGCACATTGCTATGCCCTCTGTCGCAGGTTTTGCTCCTCAGCAGGCAGTCCGAGCAACTATGTCTTTGTGCTTTTAAAGTGAGCCGTGGAATTCTGCTTCGTTACTTACTGGGAATTGGAATTCTAGTTGAAAGATATTCCGCGTCTTCATTGGGATATTCTTAAAGGGAAATCTGAAGGGCGTATGCATTGTCATAAGGTCAATTGTTTGCTGCAGCGATATAAATTTAGGCAGTTTATATCACATTTAAAGTAATCAGTTTTCTTTTTTTTTCGTTTTCAGCTGACAATATTTTGATAAGTGAAAAAATTTGATCGGATTTTCACCTTTCCTTTATTTTGCTTCGGTTTCATTGTTCAAAAAAAAAATTAATTTTCTTTTTCTTTCTTTAAACGCCTTTCTTTACTTGATGACAACCTTTATAAATCCATGTATTTCACTCTAATCAAAATGAAGAATTATATATATTCACTATAAAGATTCTGTATTCTGTTTATGTTCTTTGCTAGAGATAACTGTTTAAATAGATATTTACTTATATTAGGGTTAAAAAATTGCTTGATTGATAATATTTATCAAATACTACGATCAATATTTTTATTAGAGCGAGGGTTATGGTCCTCATTTCTTCATGTTTTTATACTCAAAGTCAAAGTAAATAATCTTAATTACTGCTTACAATATGTTTAGAAACTTAATTCCTTACAAAGCAGTTCAGTACATCGTAGAAATATCTCGCCTCTTCATTAAAAGACCCCAAATCAGGTTTTAATTTATGGAGCATATTTTCAGTAAAAAAAAAAAAAATATATGTTCTGTATGAATATGCATTGAACAGCAGTTACTGAAATGTGGGATCTTAATCTTTTGAAAGGACCTGGATGCACGTGGGAAAGCCTTTGTTTATAGTTTTTGTAGCATTTTAAGCATTAGCTCGGAGATTGAGTTGCCTTTGTGAATGAAGCAAGGGACAGTGACATTGCCTTACTAAGCAGGACAATGCCGTAGAGACTGACCATATATACATATGATCAGCGCCCAAGCCCTTCTCCACCCAAGCTAGGACCAAGGAGGGTCAGGCAATGGTTGCTGATGATTCTGTCAGGTGATTACCTGGTAAGAACGTTACCAACAGGCCACTTCAACCCTTTCAGCTAACAAATTCTTCTGATATTGTAAAATTCTTCAGTAGGCCATCTGTTTTTCACTACTGTACTTCATCGGGAGACAATGTTTTTTTTTTTTTTTTTTTTTTTTTTTTTTACTACTGTACCGCTTTCGATAGACAATGACTTTCTTACTATTGTATCTTTTCTAGTAGACTACGTCTTTTCACTTACGTAGCTATTTCAGTAGACAATATCTTCCTCGTTAATGTTTCTCTTTTCGTAGTCTATTTCATATTAGTTATTTGACCTCTTTCAATACACAATGTTGATTTTGCTAATATTTCTCTTTCAGTAGGTGATGTCTTACTCGCAAATTTCTGTCTTTCAGTGGCCAATTGTCTTCCTCGCTAATTCAACTCTTTCAGTTGACAACTTCTTATTAGCTATTAGACCTCATTCCGTAGACTATATCGTCTTGCGTGTTCACCCTCATC
>NC_090768.1:14021236-14043885 GCF_036898095.1 Palaemon carinicauda
TCTAAGGCAGTGTTCTCTCTCTCTCTCTCTCTCTCTCTCTCTCTCTCTCTCTCTCTCTCTCTCTCTGTCTCTCTCTCTCTCTCTCTCTCTCTCTCTCTCTCTCTCTCTCTCTCTCTCTTCCTTTTAGATATCTATCCATCTCCTCACCATCACCTGCAGGAGATATCGATACTGCGGGTGGCTGTAGATGGGTCGCAGCCACCTGTGCTCCATGAGAGATGTCTATAGGGGAGGTCTGGGCCTCATTGTGTGTGTATATGTGTCTGTCTGTCAGTGTGCGTCTGTATAAGGACGGAAGAGGGTTAGGGTATAGGTAATACCTACCCTGACGATGCAGCTGGGTAAAGGGGAAAAGCTAAGGAAGAGAGAGAGAGAGAGAGAGAGAGAGAGAGAGAGAGAGAGAGAGAGAGAGAGAGAGAGAGAAGGAGAATATTATACTCTTTGACTAAATTGAGGATGGGTGAGCTCTTCTTATGCGTATATAACATGTACATACACATGTATAATTTTTTATGCAATTATATCTATGTTTAGCTTTACTTATGCTTATATAACATGTACATACACATGCATAATTTTTTATGCAATTATATCTATGTTTCTATAAACACGAACTGAAATGGAGAACTGAAGATGAATATATACAATGTATATATATATGTGTGTATATATATATATATATATATATATATATATATATATATATATATATATACTGTATATATCTTATATGTATAAAATAATTGTATGGCGTTCACGGAAAGCTTCAAATTATATTTGCTATAACCCCTAGTTGTTCAGATGGTCCATTTTATTTATATATACACATATATACATACATTGACATGTCTGCATGTGTATGTATATTATTTTGTATTCATTTATATGTGTATATCCAGTATATATATATATATATATATATATATATATATATATATATATATATATATATGGGTGTGTATTTTGTGTACTATAAATTGTGGATGTGCTTATGTAGACAAATTGGAAAGCTAAATATAAATAGGAAAGAGGGAGCCAGAGACTGAGAGAGAAGAGGAACGTAGAAAGAGGGTGAGAACCAGAAGCTCCCATGAAAAGGGAACAGAGGACTAGGGAAAGGGGTTGAAATGGCCTACAAAACTTTGTATCAAAAGATTTAGTGCATTCCAGGAGGAACCGCCCCTCCCACCCCCTTCCCCCCTCTCTCTTCTCTTCTTCTTTCCCCGAGCACCAAAAGCCTTCGGCATAGAAAAGGGTTGAGGTCTGGAATTCCCGTCCGATTTGATACATGCTCTCACACCATAAAAAAAAAATCGAGAGAGAGAGAAAGAGAGATCTGTATATAAAAAGAAAGTCTTTGCCTCAAACTTTCTCACGAAGCGACCTATGAATGAAGGCGCTTTTATGAACTCCGCAATAATGTTCACATTTTCGCAAAGCAATCGCTCTTTTACTTTGTCGTGGATTGGCAGGTATTCAAACGCCGATCTTTGTGGTGTATATTTGCTCGCTGAAGCACTCACACAGACGAATACATGTCATCTATATGTATGCATTGATATGTATGTATGTATGTATATATATATATATATATATATATATATATATATATGCACTTATATATCACTAAGCTATAATCCTAGTTGGAAAAACAGGATTATATATATATACTGTATATACATACATATATATATATGTATATATATATATATGTGTGTGTGTGTGTGTGTGTGAGTATGAGTGTGCGTATGTGTGTATCTAAACCAAAAAAGCAATAAAAGCAGTCGTGATCATGTGACTCGGTGTGGTTTTAAAAATGGGAGCACATTAAATAGATCGAAAACGTTTTTTATGACGCACCTGGTCCCAGGGAATAATACAAACTCAAGTCGTCTCTTAAAAGGATTAGGAATTGGGGTTTCCCTTCGCTTGTGGTTATATGAGAGACAGTAAACCATATATACTCTTCCATAGAATTAGTTCCAGCATCAGTAACCGAGTTACTCACCGATTTCCCTCTGAAGAATTAATTACAAGAGGAAATGCTTATTGAATATGTTATGTAATCATCGTTAACTTTTTTTTATTAACATAATACACGTTGAATTATTGTTGTATTATTTATATTTATTATTCTCTTGTCTAATTGAAATCAAAGAGATGTAACATATGACATGTCACTGCTTCGCATTAAAATCTCCCTAGGTCGCTTCTTGGGATATTCTTGAAAGTTGTTTTTCCTTCGATGTTAAATATGTGTCTCCTTGGCGAATCATTGTCCTAGGAACTTCTATGGTTGTTTAAAGGAACCTATAAATTGCCTCTGTCTTCTTATAAGCACTTAATATTATGTCTATAAAATGATAATAATATTAAGAACGTTTATATTAAGTGCGTAGATATAATATGTATTATTCATTTCTTCTTTAACACTTCATCCTCAAGTTTTGCCTGACTATCTATTTGATATTAGTATGTTTACTTTTCTTTTTAATGCCTGAAAGAAAGGTACTGTGAAAAGTTTAACTCGGCGTATAGGGAAGGATGAAAATTTTCTTCCGATTTCTTAAAACTTCGAAGACAAGCATGCTGATAGAAGAACGTGTGTTTTTATTTTATTCAAACTAATGTAATCATGTATGTGTGTGTGTATTTTCTGCATACATGTACGTCTTCAGGCTCATTTGAACATAATATATCCTTAACCAGTTACATTCCACCCTTATGAGGCTATGATTATCATAATATTTCCACACTTAAGCTAGCGAGAGAGAGAGAGAGAGAGAGAGAGAGAGAGAGAGAGAGAGAGAGAGAGAGAGAGAGAGTTGTTATTGCATTATTACTTTAAAGAATAAATTTGGATTAGGCACTGATATCAGAGTAGAATTTGTCTTAGGAAGAGATACGCATGAAATTTTTCTTTTTTAAAAAGAGAGGGACGCAATAGATAAATATTGGTGTATTTTAGTAGCAGATAACGACAGAAAGAATGATATGATTGTAATCTGTAAGTTTTTGTTATAACCGTCCCAGTCGACCTTCCCATTAATAAGAAATTTTGACACTATTTATTTTAGTGGGTATTAAGTATATGAACAAGGGAACCACTGCGTTGTTAAAAATTTTCAATTCCTATCTCTCTCTCTCTCTCTCTCTCTCTCTCTCTCTCTCTCTCTCTCTCTCTCTCTCTCTCTCTCTCTCAACAGTCGTAATAAATTCCTTTCCTCTCTTTTCAAGGAAGCCAGTGTACCTTAAATCCAATTTCTCCTCTTTATAATTTAAACGCATGCACATTCTCTCTCTCTCTCTCTCTCTCTCTCTCTCTCTCTCTCTCTCTCTCTCTCTCTCTCTCTCCACTTCTTTATCACATTCAAGAATATTGACATAAATTTGAACTCTACTAACAAACTAACTATATCTATCTATCTATCTATCTATCTATCTATCTATCTATAAATATATATATATGTGTGTGTGTGTGTGTGATATCTAATTATGTAGATAAATGTCTACGCACGCACGCGCACACAGATTCGTTTTCCCTACAGCAACCCGCTGGTTCGGCAATTTGTGGTAGAGTAGTTTCCGTACGTACCTCTCAGCAATGTATGTATATATATATATATATATATATATATATATATATATATATATATGTGTGTGTGTGTGTGTGTGTGTGTGTGTGTGTGTGTGTTTATATTTGTGTAAATATCAACCATAAATGTGATTTAGCATCGATTTCAAGCTTGGTAGTATATGTCTGCTGAAAATACTTTTACTATAAAGAATTAGAACTGGGAAAGGATTCGAACCTACGTCTTTGACTCGAAATAGTCGCAGAGGTAGACTCTACCAACTCCCATCTTAAAATGCGTAATAAGATCTAGTTATTTTGTCAATATCCCTCTAAAAATACTTACTAGTTTTTAATTATTTTGTCAACTCCGATAAATATCATTAGTAATTTTCACAATTTATCATTATACCCGGGTAAAAAATTCTTAGACAACAGGTGATGAGGGATTGAAAAGTAGACTTAATTAATTTAATTTATCATTAATTTTTGGTAGGCTATCCCTAAGTGAAAATAAAAGTGTTTGGAAACCAAAGAACGCATGGAAGAATAAAAGAATCCCATAGCGAAAGAATAAACTAAAAATCTTGGAATAAAACAGCCACTTTCTCCATATCTTTTTACCTACAGCATATAATGTTTTTTTTTATTATTTCTAATTTTCTTTAGTGCTTGTTGAACAGTCGACCTCTGGGTCTAATGAGTGGATAAATAAGCAAAGATTTGTTAATATGATCTTTTGACCTGGCACTTCCACACCATCGCTTTCACTTGATCAATAGATATTCTTGCTTAACAAAATCCTTCATATCAATTACGCTTTTAAGAACTAAATGCTCGCTTGTACATGAAGTAAATTTAGGTCTTTTCTTAATTTCGTGGTATATCATAAACAGTGTCTCTCTGTTTTTGTCTCTTGTATCTGTATGTCGTTAAAAGTATATATATATATATATATATATATATATATATATATATATATATATATATATATATATATATATATATGTGTGTGTGTGTGTGTGTGTGTGTATGCATGTATATGTATGTTTATTTTTCCATTTCAATTATACTTTTTCTCAATTAACAGAGAAAAATTAACAAGTCACTGTCATAAATGCGCTTTGTCTTCTGAATCATGGATGAAACGCCCATGAAAGGATGTACCTAATCCCCCCCCCCCTGCACAAACAACCTTCATGTACGCTCGATTGTCTTGGATATATAATTTCAGAACTGTATCTACTTATATCAGTAGCTATCTGTCTGTGTATCTTCCTATTGTAAATATTAATATATATATATATATATATATATATATATATATATATATATATATATATATATGTATATATATATGTGTGTGTGTGTATATGTAAGTGTATTGAGAAAGATATATGAAAAAAGCTTTTCCCTTTGAGTGGAAATATAAAGACTATTATATATGTGATTTAGGTGTAGAGAAATTGTATTTGTTCATCATAAATATTTCAAAATTGATGGTTTGTAGGGACTGGTTAGTTTTCTTTTCTTGCTGATTTGCGGAGTTTATCGTCATTTCATTTTAACTTTGTCATATTTCTCGGCAATACACATATTATTTTGTAGATTTTGTATTCCATATTGCACAAATGAATTGATATTCCAACATCAATAGGCTATATATATCTAAGCTTTTAGAAAATAAACAATAGTCTGCTATGTGGTTAATCGAAGACGCCATACGTATGGGTCATAATGCTTTTTATTTGTTGCATATTTTATATTTTATAAATGGAAGAAATCTACGAGCGTCTTTTATAAGTAAATTTCCTTACAAAATACACTCTCTCCCTTTTTTTCTAATAATTCTTGTAAAAATTCATTGTGTGTGCTCAGTCAGGTAGTTCTGTAGTACAAAACACTATACGCTTTATTACCTTTTTTTATATTGTATATGGAGTTACCGTAGCTCGAAAGAATTCATAAAGGTTTATTTGCTTATCTTTTTCCCTTAGCTGTATACACAAAATCTAGAATTTTCTCTATATGTGGAGGTTTTGTAGAAGCAGCTATATATTGTACACCATAAACAGGCATATAGCAAAGATCATAAAAAAAGTCCGGGATTTTAGATATCAGTACCAGATATCTAAAACTGTGTCTAATATGGTAGATTTATGTTATGCTTTGTTATGATACCTGCCTCTGTGGATCTGTTCTCACTGGCGACTTATGATCGTTCTCTGTTTCAAGCGCGCTGTGCTATGCACATCTATACTGTGCGATTCCTAGAAGGTATGTAGAAATAGAAGTGTCCTGTATGACACATTATCCAACTCTACAGCAATTTTGCAAGTAGATAATGTAACAGAAAGATTTTACATGGCTAAAAACTACCCATATTTTACAGTACTTGAGAAAATTTGAGGTTCATATTACTGTAACAAACTTATCTATGATCACTGTCCCTTAGCATGATCCTGCAATGACCTTGCTGATACGCATAAGATGCAATAAAACCATTTGCCTCTCTTGATTCATCCATTGAAAGTTACCATATGGATTGGCGATAACACTGTTCTTCATAGCTTCAAAGGTTTAGTTTATTATCTAGTAGATGGAAAGATGCTATGTTACTTGTGAGAAACTTGAATAGTCCAGTTTCATTCGAGTATACCTTGCTGCTCATTGATGAATACATATATACACAAATGGGTTTTTATTATTAGTCAACTAACACACAAAACACACACGCATGTGTGTAAGTGTAGAAGGGACGAATGGTGCACCTCTTTAGCTTTTGATTAAGATTATTTGTGCCTATACCGAAGGAGGGTTGTAAGTTCTATGGCGGATAAGAAAACGAATTTACCAAAATAAATGAAAATTATAACAATAACATCAATCAGGTGATCCATGGTTGACTTTCCTTACTATTAATCTAGCGGATCGTTGAAGGATACATGTGTTGACTATTTCACAGTTCGTCTATAAAAAAAAAACTGCATCGGCGCGCGTAAGTGGCCGTGATCGGCAACTGTACTGGGAGTTTTCAAATCTCCAACGAAGTCCTGATTGGTAGAACAGGAGACAATCCGGGCTGTAGGAGAGGTTGAAATTGATTTTTTTTTCTTTAATGTTCGATGTATCACATCATAATAAATCTTAAAAAAAGATCCTCGCCGATAAAAGATTTTTTACACGTATAAAAACATATTCAGAACACTTTGAGAGTCCGTTTTTTTTTCTTTTTTTAATTTAGAGCTAATTACGTGTCCTAACTCTAATGGCATGTAATATAATGTGCATGGTCTCGTGAGCTTTACTCGGTTTTAGCTGATGTTGTTTCTTGATTAATAACTATCTTTGATCTATCGAGCGTTGTTGAAGCTAATAACTACATCTATCTTATCATTTTGACTACCATATGTTAAATTTCTAACTCATTCTGAACTAGGATGATATTGAAATCCATTTTGCTAATCATGGGAATGATAATAAATTTTTTCTGGAATTATATGCCATAGAATGAGCTTGGTTCGTAAAACGGTTTGTATAGCAAAGTTTTGTAAAACCTAGCTCTGTATGTTCCCGTTCGTCATTTAATTTTTAAAGCTCATGTTACCACGTTATCAACCACTTTAGCTTTGATTTAACTTCTGTGATAGGAAACTAATGTATATATATTTGTGCGCGAGTTTTTTTCCTGTATACACAGAAAAAAAATAGAGACTGAATCACGATGAAATAGAAGTCATGAAAAGATAACGTGTTTGTTATCATCTCGAAATTCCGTGAAAACCTGAAATTTGTTAATCACAGAGAATGGTAAGATAAATGCAGATTTTACCTGTAGCCAGTCGATTAGATCAAAGTTAGTGATTAATAGAGAAAAGCGAAGGGTTGTGACGAGGGCGTTTTATGCTGCCTGTGCAATGATTGCAACAGGTGTAATTATTGGAAGACAGGTAGGGGTTCAGAAATCGATTAGAAGAGCACGGAAGATTATGCAGATTCGGTTTAGAACATAGCTCATTTTATAGACAGTTTCGTTGATCCTATCAAAGGCCCCAACATCTATTTTGATTCAGAATAGCTTAAATTCCTTGTATGGCTGCTTATTTACTTCTGGTCAGAGGTGAAAATTCCACAGATAATAATTGTCACTGTTTACTGTTCATTAAGTTTTGTAATTTACTCCAAGAAAAATAAAAAGGCGAGATGCTGTGACTTCTTGACCTTTTTATAACCGTACAGAAACAAATGAACTTGAGCTTCTTTTGGTTCATTTTATTACTTGAAATGAAGTCGTGTCCAATAAACTTAAGGAATTTTTTTGAAAATTAAATTTATAGAAATTGAAATTAAAATTCCTACCTTGTAGAGTATGTTTTTGCCCTTAGTCACCATGTAAACATGCTCATGTTAACATACTCATAATTTTATAAAGCATATATTTAAAAATATTAAAAAAGTTACATCCTGGAAAAGTTAACAAGTCACGAGGGTTCACAGTGATTGCATCATAGCATTGGGAAATACTCATAAAATGTTGTAAACCCTGAGACTGGGTAATTTTGTTCCAAGTCGACATTTGAGCTAACCAAATGGAACATAAAAGTTGATCAAAACAAGTTTTAGAAACTGCGTGTAGAGACTATTAAGGAGGTAACACATGAATGAATATGAGGTTCTTTCTCGAGATGAAAAGGAGAGTGGTTGGTTAATCCTGTATCCTTCGAGAGAAATGTTCAGGACTGGGTAAATAAACTTGAAAGGTACCTCGTTGTTGCCGATTCTATGTTATGTTGCATTAGGCTTTTGTGATTTGTTTTTTACAAATATTACGATATCTACTATCTGTTTTGTGGGTATTTAGTTTTTCTTCTCTACTTATCTGTTTTTATGTTTATATATTGAATTCATAGCTCATTCTGGAGAGAGAGAGAGAGAGAGAGAGAGAGAGAGAGAGAGAGAGAGAGAGAGAGAGAGAGAGAGAGAGAGAGAGAGAGATATGGTAATTAATTGACGGATATTCTTTAAAGTATAAGAATTCCATTATGATTGACTATGAAATTTCAAAATAAATGTAACAATTCATCTTACCCTGCGTAGAAAAGTCATTATGCCAGAGAATATCAATGATGAGAGAGAGAGAGAGAGAGAGAGAGAGAGAGAGAGAGAGAGAGAGAGAGAGAGAGAGAGAGAGATGTGAATAGTCCTCATTAAGGAAACCCACACTCATTCATTAAGATCCTGTTGACATTCACTGCATCCAGGTAGGTAAGCGGAGCCTGTCCTTGGATGTTGTCCTGTTGCCTTCAGTATTTCAGTAGTGGTGCGAAGGAAGGGCGTCGGAGTAAAAGAAGAATTCCTCCGTAGTGACTCTGAAGCCACCCAGCTGGGATGAAACGAGGAGGAACACGGCGAGAGATTACAGTCCGTACGGAACGGCCTCGAGAATGGTGCTTTGTTTTGATTGATAGTGATAATAATCAGGATTAGTTCGGTAACAGTGTGCGGTTGAAATGCACGAAGAGGCAACTATCACTTGCGGCCTGTTTGGCAGGAGGAGAAAGGTGTTGGGGAGGCCGCAGGTGATGGTGAATGAGGGATCTAAAGGATGCGCTGTTTATTGGATTACTTCTTTTTGATGCGGGGATAATGGATATGGCAATTGTTAAAGAGGAGTGCTTGTGAAAATATGTTGGTAAAGTAACTTAGTTGCGCCAATAAGGGTTAAGGATTATTCAGTTACTACTGATATTACTATCTATTTATTATTATTATTATTATTATTATTATTATTATTATTATTATTATTATTATAATAAAAAAGGAAAAGAAAAATTCATTTGAGCACGTTTTAAACCTATTACTTTCCAAAGCAAGCATCCATTGAATGAAAGCAATATCTGAAAAGAGAGAAAATATCTGATTCATTCATAAAAAAAAATGGCAATAGGAAAACGTGATGCCGATCTGCGTGGCCTCTGAATTAGTCTCAGTAAGGTAACATTCTCTTGCCAACCACCGAGGCAGTGATCATGATTCATTGAGAGAGCACATGCAGATTCTCACAGGAAATGCTCGTGTCTTGCCCTGAGCGGAAGCTAATCATTGCTGGGCACTCCACTCCCAAGTCTTCCTTCATCGCGATAACGGCATTCCTGGGGTTGGTTTTAGGAGAGCGCCTTACCGATACCTATCCTGCCCACTGCAGAATGATGGCTAAATAATATCAGGGTACTTGCAGCAGGTAGACCCAGTGCTCTTGCCCCCACCTGCCGTTGCCTAGTCCTTCCTTCCCTACTGTCTGTGCCTTGAAGACCTCGTTCCTAAGAGATTAAAAAAAGAATTGGGATGATTAATAAGATATTTGAAGATAAATCCAAAGTCAGAAAGAGATTCATTTGTTAGATTATATTTGAAGACATCATAATAGAAAGAAAGAGATTAAACAGACAAATGAGGAAGTAGTATTAGCTACAACTACTACTAGCATTAATGTGGCACACCATGAGCTGTGATGCTAAATGGAGACATAATACTAACATGGATAATAAATATTGATACCTCTGCCTGATTTGCCTGTTCCATTTTTTTTTTATTTTTTATTTTTTTTCAAGGAGCAATCACAGAAGTAAAAACTTGATTGAACTGATAAATCAGTCGGAGGGACAAGTAGCATGAGTAGCAGCGTGCTAGGCAGTTAAGGAACGCACGCGGGGAATGTGGCATGCGATGTTGGCATGGCATGGCCGTGCGTGTGTATGTGTGTGTGCGTGTTTTCAAGATGGTAGGAGGTGGTTGCAATTTGTGGAATGCTAGACGACCATCTTGGGAGTTGTTACGGGAGGTGATGATTGTCTGGACGACTGGCGTTTGTATACTGGTCATTTTTTTCCCTCTTGGTGGTGGTATACTGCGGTTTTCTTTTCTTGATGAAAAATAAACCTTTAGTATATATTTATATTATATGGATATAAATACACACACATATATATATACATATATATAAATATATATATCTATATATATGTGCAAATATATATATATAATATATATATATATATATGTATATATATATATATATATATACATATATATATATATATATATATATATATATATATATATATACACAATATATAGATATTATCGTCGGTAATAACATACTTCGAAGAGGATGGCTTCGGAAAAGAAGAGCCTTTTGGTTTTACAGGGAGTGTTTAGTGGAGTGAAGGTGGTAGTCATAAGTTTTTTTGTTTTGTTTTTTTTTGCTCAAAAACATTTAGTTTTAACGGAACGTTTCCATGTCACTTTGTTATAAGACAGAATTCGAACCGCATTCTTACTGCTAGTCAGGTAAAAATCCTATCACTGACATTACAAAGACCTATATATATATATATATATATATATATATATATATATATATATATATATATGTATATATATATATATAAAATATATATATATATATATATATATATATATAAATATATATATATATATATATATATATATATGTGTGTGTATGTATATATTATATATATATATATTTATATATATATATATATATATATATATATATATTATTGTATTTGGGCATGTTGCTCTACGTTTATAAAGAATGTTTTCCTAATTTCCAAATATTTTTGTATCAAATTTTCACCCCCATAACCTATATATTAAAGTGTAGTTCCAAAACTTAATATAGTCACGAAGAGTCGCGAAGTGATTCGAAAAACTTGTCGACACCAAACAATAAAAGGAGAAAAGTAAATGTGTTTTGCTGTTATCCTGAAAGCTATCTGCAGGACAGTCTGTCCGAAGAGAAGCTATCTTCGATTTTTGGACTCCGCTAAGACTTTGTCCATTCATTATCATCATCATCATCTCCTTCTCATACGCCTATTGATGCAAAGTGCCTCAAAAGAGGATTCTATGGCTAGATTCATGAAAGGATACCCATTTCCTTGTGATGTGCAGTACCTAAGGCAAGTGACCCCTGCCGGACAATACTAATTCTATTCATTATAAATATACGCATATATATATATATATATATATATATATATATATATATATATATATATATATATGTATGTATATATATATATATCTATATATATATATATATATATATATATACATGTATATATATATATATATATATATATATATATATATATATATATATATATATATATATTCGTATGATTATATTTAGAGAAACAGAAAGTACATTAATATCATGTTGTTTTTTTTTTTTCAAATCAAATCAAATATTCCTTGTAGTTCATACTGATTTACTAAACTTCTCTTTTGAAGTTTACAGTTCAATTATTAGTCAATGGGGTTTTCAAAAGTTTAATGCACTTTCATCATAGTATTTAGGTGTAGACGTGTGACCATAAATCTCTTATCTATTATTATTATTATTATTATTATTATTATTATTATTATTAATGAGTAATAGCCCCAAGGATAAACCCATTCAAATCAGAATGCAGATAAATATTCATATATGTAAACAGTCAAGATAGATAGAATAAGTATGGGAATTTAATGGATATATTATAATAAAATCCATTTATTAATTAACCTAAATATTTCAAGTTTCTTTCACTAGTCAAATCCAGTTGTCAATAATGACATAGATTATGATTAAATATTAAAGAAAGTCAGTAACTTACGTTTGGAAAAGCTTGTAAAATGTCGAAAGGAAGTTGTAATTTAAATGAAATATTTGATCAGAGTTCATAAAATATTTTTACTCTTATGTTTCCTATTTTGCATTTCAATTTGCGTGTCCTCCCTTTGATCTTTTCCAGTTTCACCGTGTTTCTTTTATGTTGTCAGGTTTAATGAACTCAATAAAAGTCTATTGTCTTCTTAATGAGAGTAATAGAAAATAATGACACAGGTTAAATGGCAATGAAATATTAAGATTGTTTCATAACTGTATATGAACATATTAATCGTTACGTGTCTTTGGTAATCTCCACATCTTAATTCATTCTTTATGAGCCCTTACCTAATAATTTTGTAATTTAAATCACATCAACGATGTGCTAAATTTCCAATGCGTTTTTGTATTTGCAACTGATGCTTAATTAATTCTTTCTCAGAAATTAGGAATTGCTGCCATGCAGCTGTCTTCTGTGGCTGCAAGATTTATTTAGAAGAAATCTAAATCTTGTGTTTTGATTTTAAGCAGTATTCTAAAGGTGAGTTACTTCCCCTTTCTTATTTACAATTTTATAGTAATTGTGGTGTCCAATTTATTAGTTAGTATGTGTAAAATTAATTACAGACACGTTATCCCTTTTGAATGCTAAGTACATAGTTCCTGTAGATTAGTATTATATGGTATTGAAATGTAGGTTTCTCGTAAATATTTCGAAGTAATTTTGCGGTAAGTAAACATAAATCATATAAATCATATTATAAGTCACAATCCACATTCTGTATGTGCAAAAGTTCAAAGAACGGTCGAGATAGATGTCTTTGTATATCAGAGTTAAAACAAAACCTTGCACTCATACAAAAGGGAAAAGATTTAGAAAACTTGGGCTGAATTATCTCAGAAGGAAACTATAGCGCGTTATAGCCACTTACTAATTATGTACGTGTATATATATATATATATATATATATATATATATATATATATATATATATGTATATTATTTATATATATATATTATTTATATATATTATTTATATATATATATATATGTGTATATATATATATATATATATATATATATATATATATATATAGATAAAATTGTAGCAAAATATTAGAAATTTATCCAATTCCCTTTGAGGCTATGTTTATATAAAATGGAGTTTAGAGCAGATTTTCAATTCTTGATAAATCCATTTGTACTACTAGACTTCAGCGTTCTCAATAATATTTTACCTTGATTTTCCACAAATGAATAGAAATATGGTTCCACCTAACATAGCTACTTATGGTTTGCTCGCACGCTATGTCGTTTAATACGCCTCTTTCCCCCGCCCCCCTCCATCTCTTATACGAGAGCTATGGGTTACATAGTGTATATTAACAGATAATTAATGCCTTTAAAAGACATAATGATTCCAGTTCTTCATCCCATTTCTATACCCATCCAGTATCTCTATAAACTAGGACACATGATTATAGTAATTACGCTAAGTGATACACCGCTAGGGCCAATTTTGTGTACCAAATCTTCTATAAACACTTTTAATTATTTACAAATCATTAGTTCCATAAATCTTTGGTTGGCGGAAGTGCAAAAGGAAGCTATAAATAAGAATCGCCACACGTGCAAAAGTTTTACACTTGAAAAATCGTTGATAATTTCGTTTAGTAAATGTTCTTTCAGTTAGAATTCATTGCTATCCTAACTTTCCGCAGGATTCAGCGTATGTGTTATGTTTTGTAATTTATGGGAACACTGTAACCTTTATAAGAAAGGATCATTACTTTGTTACAATCCGTAATGCATGAAAAATAGTTAAATAATTTCATAAAAGATATTTCATTAATTCATTTAGATATCCCAACATTCTTATCATCGATGTTTCTAAAATTTCTCTCTCTCTCTCTCTCTCTCTCTCTCTCTCTCTCTCTCTCTCTCTCTCTCTCTCTCTCTCCATATGTCGCCCGACGACATTTTTGATTAGTATCATTTAGGAATGATAACATAGTGGTCAAGTGCAATTGGTTTCATGTGGTGTAATAACAGAACATCCTCCTTATTTATCACGTGACTTGATTGGGGGTTCTGCGTACTGTCTCACAGATTTATAGTTTGGTGAGATTTTCTGTTTGTTTTAGAGCAGAGAGAGAGAGAGAGAGAGAGAGAGAGAGAGAGAGAGAGAGAGAGAGAGAGAGAGAGAGAGAATGTCAGTGTATTTTGGTGAAATCTGTTATCGTATTCAAGATTTTGTTTAGCGAAATTTAACTGAAATGGTCTTTTGAAGAAATCGCTCATGTGCATTTTGTAATAAAAGGTCATACAGTTCTTCTCCTGTCCACACGTTACGTCTCATTTGGTTGGTCTGAGTCTAAAGTTACACACTGTCACTTGCTCCCTAAAACCCTTTAGCTTTGAGCAAGTCCTGATGATGGCATAAGCTAACATAATCGAAACTTACCAACCTAATTAATTCATTATTGGATAACAACTGGTGATGTTCATTGCAATTCTGTAGAGGTCATGTTACGTCCATACTCTTCGAAAGGTTACTCAACCCCTCACTTTTACACACATCTTTGAAATCATCGTTAAGAGCAATGAGGACAGTTGGTGTTTTAGTCTTAACATCGTGAACTGCGCTGCTCTTTATCGAAAGTTTGCTATTTCCCTTTGTATTAAGGTAAAAGTGATAGTGGTGACTATAAGAAGGATTTGTCAAAACATTAGTATAGCTTAGGTAGGTGTTTCGTACAATTCTGATTAAGAACGTAAACCAGACAGCAGAACGATTTATGAAAGATGGGTGTTGGTTTACATTTCGGATATGTGTAATTTTATTTTTTTAATGCTGTAGTTGTGTTATAAGTTTAAGGGTAAAAGAAAGGTAGATAGATAGATAGATAGATAAATATTTGATTGACCACAACCATACAATAATTTACAAAAGAACACTTGTAGTCCAAATTACAATATATGGATGCAAAAAATGGAATCTCAAACTGTATTTTCATTCTACTACTATTATACCACTACAGTATTAAACTCATACCATCAACAAGTCTCACTGATTACTATTTATATATCACAATATTATATATATATATATATATATATATATATATATATATATATATATATATATACACATACATACATACATATACCAAGGCACTTCCCCCAATTTTGGGGGGTAGCCGTCATCAACAAATGAAACAAAACAAAAAGGGGACCTCTACTCTCTACATTCCTCCCAGCCTGACAAGGGACTCAACCGAGTTCAGCTGGTACTGCTAGGGTGCCACAGCCCACCCTCCCCCGTTATCCACCACAGATGAAGCTTCATAATGCTGAATCCCCTACTGCTGCTACCTCCGCGGTCATCTAAGGCACCGGAGGAAGCAGCAGGGCCTACCGGAACTGCGTCACAATCGCTCGCCATTCATTCCTGTTTCTAGCACGCTCTCTTGCCTCTCTCACATGTATCCTCCTATCACCCAGAGCTTTCTTCATTCCATCCATCCACCCAAACCTTGGCCTTCCTCTTGTACTTCTCCCATCAACTCTTGCATTCATCATCTTCTTTAGCAGACAGCCATTTTCCATTCTCTCAACGTGGCCAAACCACCTCAACACATTCATATCCACTCTAGCTGCTAACTCATTTCTTACACCCGTTCTCACCCTCACCACTTCGTTCCTAACCCTATCTACTCGAGATACACCAGCCATACTCCTTTGACAATTCATCTCAAACACATTCAATTTCTGTCTCTCCATCACTTTCATTCCCCACAACTCCGATCCATACATCACAGTTGGTACAATCACCTTCTCATATAGAACTCTCTTTACATTCCTGCCCAACCCTCTATTTTTTACTACTCCCTTATATATATATATATATATATATATATATATATATATATATATATATATATATGTATATATATATATATATATGTATATATATATATATATATATATATATATATATATATATATATATATCGGTAATAAACATTGAATATAATGAAAGAAGCTTATGAACAATTTTACATGCTAATTCCTAGTTCTTTTTAATAATAACTCCAAGGCTGTAGAAATGTTATAGGTCTGTCTAATCTGCAAGGAAACGGGGCAGTTTTCTATTACTTGAATATCTGTCTTAATTTGTCTACAAGAACATTAGCCTTTCCTCCACAGGTAGACGACCCATACCTCGTCTGCTCCAACGTCCGTTTCAATAGCCAATGAATGGGCTGTTGCCGCATTCGTGTCCATAAAATGCGCTCAATTTCATTCACTCTCACTCTTTTTGAATAAATATCATGAACAACTAGATCTTGGTTAATTGTTTTATAAAATACTATACGGTTTTAATTAGTTTCGTACTTTAGATTGTAGTTCAGAATTTGCTTCCCAAATATCATTATTATTTTCCTTAATTAAGTTTTGTATATACCTAGAAACATGGTCATTGTAGCCAAGCACTATACGCGTAGCGTGAATCAAAGGATCATTGAGAAACCCAAGGAAACTCTGTAACAGAATATATTGTTGCAATGTAATGGTTTTAAAAGAAATATATTGGGAGTTGATTAGAAGTCTTGGGGTGAATATGAAATTTGTAGTTGATTTGTTGTAAATGTAGGTGTTTTAGGTAATATATCTATAAACGTTCGTATTTGGCTCTTTGTAAAACAAGCAAGTGGAGTCATAACTATTTTTATGGCCTGAGTGAAAAGAAAAGCCGTAAAATGAATGAATATTTTCATGCATAACTTTGTGATCATGTAAAAGGAGTCGTGATTAGAGTAAAGGATCAGTTTGTAGATTATGCCATTTCAAGAGTACCACCAAGAATAAGGATACGAAGTTAAATGGAAGCCGTGATTCATTTAGGTTTTTGGTGAGAGAAATTGAGAATTACTGAACAGGTGAAGCAAGGAAGTTTCATTTAACTGCTAAATACTTGGAAGGCAAAATATGTTAGTGAAAGCAGTGCATAGGTATGAAGATGTTGAACACTTTATGAGAAGTAAATTAAACGTTGAATGCCAATGAAAGAGAAAATTGAAGCTTTTGGGATAAATTACTGTTTGTTTGGTGTCTGCAGAAAAAGAAAAGTTGAAAGTATGAAAACAAGTGAACTGAAATATTGTAGGTGGTCTGGTTTTCCTTAGAAAATGGAGAATGGTAGTTTTGTAAAAGACTAGTGTATTAAGAAATTGCTGGAAGGAAGAGGAGAGAGCAAATATACAATTTTAGAATTACTTTCGATTACATTTTACTGGTTGAGTTTTTATGTGGGTAAGAGCAAGTGCTGTCACGTAGCTTTCATAGTCTGAACAGTAATTGACTAAACTGTTGTGCCCTAAACCTTTGAATTTATCAATATTTCTTGATATCGAAGACAACAGCCTCTTGTCATCATTGGGTGACTGATTTAAGCCGAAAATCTTGTAACGTTAAGAAAAACTTTTTTTCATGAATAGCTAAAAATTCTATTAGCCGATAATTCCTGCTTACTGATTTTGCTCAAAGAAGGAATAAAAAAAAAATTATTTCAGATCGTACTAATTGGCTTTCGCAAAGTTTTAGCAAATATATGCAGTCCAATGTAATTTCTCTTCCAGCGAATGCTTAATGATTTTGAATATTTAGAAGTAAAGCTACATTATCCATAGTCTTAATGCGGACATTGATTTGTTTTATTATATTATAATGTGGACTGTGATTTATTACCATGAATGTATGATTTGAAGTTCTCTGGCATCCTGACATTACACCATGAATAATATTTAGATGAGTTAGAATCGTTTCATCACTTCTTTAACACGAGTAGTATATTTCTTAATATCTTCCTTTGGTGAGAAGATCAAAGAATGTAGAGAAAATTATAACGATCCATTTATCGAATTTTGAAGTTGTAATTGTTTTATGAAGCCCCAGGACTAAATTACAATAATTATTTCAAGTCCAACGAACTTTCTTAGTGTTTTCGAAATATACAATGACTGAGGCTCTTAAGGGAGAGAAGGTTGAATGTTGTAAGGTCTAATTTATAAACAGATTACAGTGGTAGTTTGAAAAGATACGTGTAAATGTATGTGTAGGAATATGCCAAACCCTTTGGGAATATATGATAGTTGGCTATATCATGCCAGGAATTTGAAGGATAAATGTTTATATATATATATATATATATATATATATATATATATATATATATATATATATATATATATATATATATATATATATTACAGAGTATGCTGTTTGGGTTAGCCTCTTCTATATCCTGATGTAGTATGAAAATGTAATGATTTTCGTGTTTCTTTAGTGTGAATGTATTATATTGTAAAGAATCTCTCTCTCTCTCTCTCTCTCTCTCTCTCTCTCTCTCCTCTCTCTCTCTCTCTCTCTCTCTCTCTCTCTCTCTCTCTCTCTCCTTTAATTATTGTTGCTCTCGAAATCATTTTGAATCTTAATTTTGTTTATGCATTTGATGATTATGTATCAATTATGGCGTGTTATTGCTTCCTAAGAATAAATCATATTTTATTTTGAAAACTGTTGATTGAATATTAGTAAGTATATTATTTATAGTTATTATGGGGAATCAGCATAAATTTTTATCAGTTTTACAATTTGTATGTTACGGGATCGCCTTCGTAAAAGGACCAGAAATAAAATACATTGAAAGGGAATTAAACATCCTAGAAAGCCCATGAATCCTGGGCCAATGAAAACTTGCAGATGTGTGGATGAAGTGGAATCTTCAGAGGCGTACTGGAAATCCTAGGCATCAAAGGGCGCGCATGAAAGGATGCCCTTGCCAGCATGGAAGCCCTTAAAGCTGGCAATTAAATGTACAAGAGAAGATTAGCATTGGGACAGTCAGAGAAAACGAGTAGTTAAGAGATATCTCTCTCTCTCTCTCTCTCCTCTCTCTCTCTCTCTCTCTCTCTCTCTCTCTCTCTCTCTCTCTCTCTCTCTCTCTCTCTGCAATGTTTTTGAGGTTGTGGTATGCTTGTCGGTGGTGTGGTTGAAGTGTGGTATGCAGGGCAAAGGGGTCGTGGTACTGGATGGTGTACCGGTACTGTACACACCCAAGAGGGACAGGTGATCAGGGCTGTGGGTGGTTCCACTAGTATCCACCACTCACAAAAACACCTGGAACCTGCAATCCCCAACGCTAGGCGTACGCCCTTGAGATGCTTCAAGCCATCCCCATCCCTATCGCTTATGGGCGCAAAGGTCAAAATAGCTCTTCTTGCGCTCTTTGTCATGGGAGGATCTAGGATGAAGTCATGACAATGTGAGATGAGATTCAGAAATCCTTTTATCTTGGTTCATATCAGTATACAATAATTGACCCTCTAAATTTTGGGTCTGTTAAGGTGAAAGTTCCATATACGCGTTTGGGAAGATCGTTTCAGTGGCTTTTGTCAACGAATTGCTGCGCCGCCTTTATCGCTCGTCTGCATCGCATGTTCTGACAGACAACGTAACGTAGGACATGTACATTCTGGGAAAGAAAAGAACAGAAAGCAAACAAAGCGAAGAAAAATACACAGATAATGATAACGAAAGAAAAAAATTAAGGCCGCCTTTTTTTCTTCTTTTTTGCACCTTCTACCTAATGAGTGCTGATTGTAATAGTAATTTTACTGCTCTGTAAATCAGGTAGTTGAGAGATGCGATCATAGCGAGTCCTATGCGATACGTCAGGGTTTTTTTTTTTTCCAGCCCGGCTTTGCAGGAAGGATTCTGACTTTCTAGTAATCAAATAAACATCACACAGAGAGGAGGAAAAGAACAGTTTCCTGTCCTTGTTATAGTGTCGTCGTTGGGGGTGATTAATATTCTTTGTTCTACCGACACTCCCATCCCCCATCCTTCTCCCTTTCCCTCTCCCCCTCTCCCTACACTCCCGTCCTACTCTAATCTCCACCAACAGTCCTTTAGGGCACACCCTCTCCTAAATGTACACCCTTTTATTTAGTGGAATAATACGTTATCTTTTGATACACATTAATTGTAAAGGGAAACTTATTTTTTAGACATGTGTAAAGGTAAATATTTTGGAACTGAATGTATGTCTTCACGAAATGGGCTGCACAATTTGATAGTGAATAACACTAAGATTCACATAGAGAATTTATTATGTAAAGAGAAGCCTTGTGAAACCAGATATCGTCGTTGTTTTCATCTTATTCAGAATTTCTCGCGGATGGGAAAGTGTCATTAGACTGGTTCCCAAACTCTTGCTCATTTGATTTTAAATCTTAGCTTTTGAACTGAATTTCTTAGTGATTTATATGCTGTATTTTATTATCTAAAACGGGGAAGCAATGTCTAAAGATTTAAAGCGTGCCTTGCGTGGCCCACTATAATGGTACTATTTTCAAAGTCATTTCTGAAACAGCTACATTGCGTTTTTCCTGTTCCTTTTCTCCGGTTTTTTTTCCCTTAGATGTCCAACTTCTACCTTGCCCCAGTGTCTAGAAATGTAATTTGGTAAATTAGTCAGGTTAATTAATAAAACAACAATATTGTTGATACAAATAGTAACAAAAGGTGTTTTTTTTTTTTTTTTTTTTTTTTTTTTTTTTTTTTTTTTTTTTTTTTCAGCCCTGCTGTAAATGGTTATATTTTGGGTCGATTTGTTTGATTGCATATCTGTTTCTTAGCAGGATTACGCAAACATTTAAATGTGTTTTTTCTATTCAGTAATTTGATCCAAGGGGCTATCTTTGGAGGGGTGGTTCCATATGAATTCTTGGGACTTGCAGGAGGTTGGGAGGTCCGGATGCTCTTGCCGTCCCTTTATTATGTATTACACAAACCCTGCTGCAGTAATTTCACTACTTTCGTGACGAGTACATTTACCTCCAATAAAGATTTTAATGTTTCGAATAGAGGTATTTATCAAATGCCTTCTGTTTTTGTCATGATGAAGATATTCCGGTAGAAGGAGCGCTATCGTTATTGTTATCACAAAGGGAGAATAACGGGGTCGTGATTGTTATGACAACTTATATGATGATTAGAATGCTGATAAGTATAATTTCAGTGTAATGTTTTCACTAACAAACTTTATGTCCAATCATCTGGGCATCTGCTACCGAGAGTTTCATTGTGAAATATACACTTTACTGGAAAAAAAGGCTATTAAAAAATGCAATAAATTTCATGTTTTATGAAGTTTTTGATGCCTTTATATATATTTTTTCTAGTATTTCCGTCATATAACATACTTTTTTCGATGATAAACTCTCCGCTTTCCTTTTATCGTTAAATATCCATGAAATATTTTCTTGGTACATGTTGATTAAGTGATTAATACACTCTTTTATCAGGCGGAGTTTCGAATCCAACTATTGAAGGAAGAGTTTGAGGTTGCAGCCACCTCATTTCTCAGTAAGTTTGAAGTTTTTAGCCCCGCATTCTTTATCTTTATCCCAGCAAAGGTCGGTACACAAGGTTGGACTTGTGAATGGTAGGGTAGCCAGGGAGTTACCCACGGAACTAACAAACTTGATATGATTTTTAATGTTCACTATTCAGCTCTAGCATTTGCACAGTTGGCAAATATTGCTTTTAAAACGCAGTTGTTTAATCATCACAGTATATACTGTAGATTATATATATATATATATATATATATATATATAATATATATATATATACATATGTATATATATATATATATATTATATATGTGTGTGTGTGTATATACAGTGTATAGGTATATATATATATATATATATATATATATATATATATATATTGCATATATATATTATATAAATTTATGTATATATATATTATTTGTATTGTATATGTATATATATATATATATATATATATATATATATATATATATATACATATGCATATATATATCATATATATTATACATATATATATATATATATATATATATATATATATATATATATATATATACATAAAATCTTCCGTATATGAGATACTGGCTATAGGAACACGTTGCCCTTCCTTATGTGTGTGTGTGTATATATATATATATATATATATATATATATATATATTATATATATATATATATATATATATATATATACACATATACATATACAAGAGAATTAAATTACAGACACTTCTGGGAATTCTTAAACATAACCCACGTACAGTGTGTTGGAAACAGAGATCTCTTCGAAAGAAGCGATATATATTCCTTCCAGACGCGGCCTTAAGGTCACGGAAATGCATTCTGGTTTCTCAGAAGCCTGAAGATCGATAAGCGGTTACGATGATGACGACGATGATCATCATCATCATCATGATTCGGGTGTCCTTAGTCGTCATCTGGCCGTGAGCGCAGCTGGATTGCTGCCGCCGAG
>NC_090768.1:14044385-14056885 GCF_036898095.1 Palaemon carinicauda
GTAAAACAAGCAAGTGGAGTCATAACTATTTTTGGCCTGAGTGAAAAGAAAAGCCGTAAAATGAATGAATATTTTCATGCATAACTTTGTGATCATGTAAAAGGAGTCGTGATTAGAGTAAAGGATCAGTTTGTAGATTATGCCATTTCAAGAGTACCACCAAGAATAAGGATACGAAGTTAAATGGAAGCCGTGATTCATTTAGGTTTTTGGTGAGAGAAATTGAGAATTACTGAACAGGTGAAGCAAGGAAGTTTCATTTAACTGCTAAATACTTGGAAGGCAAAATATGTTAGTGAAAGCAGTGCATAGGTATGAAGATGTTGAACACTTTATGAGAAGTAAATTAAACGTTGAATGCCAATGAAAGAGAAAATTGAAGCTTTTGGGATAAATTACTGTTTGTTTGGTGTCTGCAGAAAAAGAAAAGTTGAAAGTATGAAAACAAGTGAACTGAAATATTGTAGGTGGTCTGGTTTTCCTTAGAAAATGGAGAATGGTAGTTTTGTAAAAGACTAGTGTATTAAGAAATTGCTGGAAGGAAGAGGAGAGAGCAAATATACAATTTTAGAATTACTTTCGATTACATTTTACTGGTTGAGTTTTTATGTGGGTAAGAGCAAGTGCTGTCACGTAGCTTTCATAGTCTGAACAGTAATTGACTAAACTGTTGTGCCCTAAACCTTTGAATTTATCAATATTTCTTGATATCGAAGACAACAGCCTCTTGTCATCATTGGGTGACTGATTTAAGCCGAAAATCTTGTAACGTTAAGAAAAACTTTTTTTCATGAATAGCTAAAAATTCTATTAGCCGATAATTCCTGCTTACTGATTTTGCTCAAAGAAGGAATAAAAAAAAAATTATTTCAGATCGTACTAATTGGCTTTCGCAAAGTTTTAGCAAATATATGCAGTCCAATGTAATTTCTCTTCCAGCGAATGCTTAATGATTTTGAATATTTAGAAGTAAAGCTACATTATCCATAGTCTTAATGCGGACATTGATTTGTTTTATTATATTATAATGTGGACTGTGATTTATTACCATGAATGTATGATTTGAAGTTCTCTGGCATCCTGACATTACACCATGAATAATATTTAGATGAGTTAGAATCGTTTCATCACTTCTTTAACACGAGTAGTATATTTCTTAATATCTTCCTTTGGTGAGAAGATCAAAGAATGTAGAGAAAATTATAACGATCCATTTATCGAATTTTGAAGTTGTAATTGTTTTATGAAGCCCCAGGACTAAATTACAATAATTATTTCAAGTCCAACGAACTTTCTTAGTGTTTTCGAAATATACAATGACTGAGGCTCTTAAGGGAGAGAAGGTTGAATGTTGTAAGGTCTAATTTATAAACAGATTACAGTGGTAGTTTGAAAAGATACGTGTAAATGTATGTGTAGGAATATGCCAAACCCTTTGGGAATATATGATAGTTGGCTATATCATGCCAGGAATTTGAAGGATAAATGTTTATATATATATATATATATATATATATATATATATATATATATATATATATATATATATATATATATATATATTACAGAGTATGCTGTTTGGGTTAGCCTCTTCTATATCCTGATGTAGTATGAAAATGTAATGATTTTCGTGTTTCTTTAGTGTGAATGTATTATATTGTAAAGAATCTCTCTCTCTCTCTCTCTCTCTCTCTCTCTCTCTCTCTAATTATTGTTGCTCTCGAAATCATTTTGAATCTTAATTTTGTTTATGCATTTGATGATTATGTATCAATTATGGCGTGTTATTGCTTCCTAAGAATAAATCATATTTTATTTTGAAAACTGTTGATTGAATATTAGTAAGTATATTATTTATAGTTATTATGGGGAATCAGCATAAATTTTTATCAGTTTTACAATTTGTATGTTACGGGATCGCCTTCGTAAAAGGACCAGAAATAAAATACATTGAAAGGGAATTAAACATCCTAGAAAGCCCATGAATCCTGGGCCAATGAAAACTTGCAGATGTGTGGATGAAGTGGAATCTTCAGAGGCGTACTGGAAATCCTAGGCATCAAAGGGCGCGCATGAAAGGATGCCCTTGCCAGCATGGAAGCCCTTAAAGCTGGCAATTAAATGTACAAGAGAAGATTAGCATTGGGACAGTCAGAGAAAACGAGTAGTTAAGAGATATTCTCTCTCTCTCTCTCTCTCTCTCTCTCTCTCTCTCTCTCTCTCTCTCTCTCTCTCTCTCTCTCTCTCTCTCTCTCTGCAATGTTTTTGAGGTTGTGGTATGCTTGTCGGTGGTGTGGTTGAAGTGTGGTATGCAGGGCAAAGGGGTCGTGGTACTGGATGGTGTACCGGTACTGTACACACCCAAGAGGGACAGGTGATCAGGGCTGTGGGTGGTTCCACTAGTATCCACCACTCACAAAAACACCTGGAACCTGCAATCCCCAACGCTAGGCGTACGCCCTTGAGATGCTTCAAGCCATCCCCATCCCTATCGCTTATGGGCGCAAAGGTCAAAATAGCTCTTCTTGCGCTCTTTGTCATGGGAGGATCTAGGATGAAGTCATGACAATGTGAGATGAGATTCAGAAATCCTTTTATCTTGGTTCATATCAGTATACAATAATTGACCCTCTAAATTTTGGGTCTGTTAAGGTGAAAGTTCCATATACGCGTTTGGGAAGATCGTTTCAGTGGCTTTTGTCAACGAATTGCTGCGCCGCCTTTATCGCTCGTCTGCATCGCATGTTCTGACAGACAACGTAACGTAGGACATGTACATTCTGGGAAAGAAAAGAACAGAAAGCAAACAAAGCGAAGAAAAATACACAGATAATGATAACGAAAGAAAAAAATTAAGGCCGCCTTTTTTTCTTCTTTTTTGCACCTTCTACCTAATGAGTGCTGATTGTAATAGTAATTTTACTGCTCTGTAAATCAGGTAGTTGAGAGATGCGATCATAGCGAGTCCTATGCGATACGTCAGGGTTTTTTTTTTTTCCAGCCCGGCTTTGCAGGAAGGATTCTGACTTTCTAGTAATCAAATAAACATCACACAGAGAGGAGGAAAAGAACAGTTTCCTGTCCTTGTTATAGTGTCGTCGTTGGGGGTGATTAATATTCTTTGTTCTACCGACACTCCCATCCCCCATCCTTCTCCCTTTCCCTCTCCCCCTCTCCCTACACTCCCGTCCTACTCTAATCTCCACCAACAGTCCTTTAGGGCACACCCTCTCCTAAATGTACACCCTTTTATTTAGTGGAATAATACGTTATCTTTTGATACACATTAATTGTAAAGGGAAACTTATTTTTTAGACATGTGTAAAGGTAAATATTTTGGAACTGAATGTATGTCTTCACGAAATGGGCTGCACAATTTGATAGTGAATAACACTAAGATTCACATAGAGAATTTATTATGTAAAGAGAAGCCTTGTGAAACCAGATATCGTCGTTGTTTTCATCTTATTCAGAATTTCTCGCGGATGGGAAAGTGTCATTAGACTGGTTCCCAAACTCTTGCTCATTTGATTTTAAATCTTAGCTTTTGAACTGAATTTCTTAGTGATTTATATGCTGTATTTTATTATCTAAAACGGGGAAGCAATGTCTAAAGATTTAAAGCGTGCCTTGCGTGGCCCACTATAATGGTACTATTTTCAAAGTCATTTCTGAAACAGCTACATTGCGTTTTTCCTGTTCCTTTTCTCCGGTTTTTTTTCCCTTAGATGTCCAACTTCTACCTTGCCCCAGTGTCTAGAAATGTAATTTGGTAAATTAGTCAGGTTAATTAATAAAACAACAATATTGTTGATACAAATAGTAACAAAAGGTGTTTTTTTTTTTTTTTTTTTTTTTTTTTTTTTTTTTTTTTTTTTTTTTCAGCCCTGCTGTAAATGGTTATATTTTGGGTCGATTTGTTTGATTGCATATCTGTTTCTTAGCAGGATTACGCAAACATTTAAATGTGTTTTTTCTATTCAGTAATTTGATCCAAGGGGCTATCTTTGGAGGGGTGGTTCCATATGAATTCTTGGGACTTGCAGGAGGTTGGGAGGTCCGGATGCTCTTGCCGTCCCTTTATTATGTATTACACAAACCCTGCTGCAGTAATTTCACTACTTTCGTGACGAGTACATTTACCTCCAATAAAGATTTTAATGTTTCGAATAGAGGTATTTATCAAATGCCTTCTGTTTTTGTCATGATGAAGATATTCCGGTAGAAGGAGCGCTATCGTTATTGTTATCACAAAGGGAGAATAACGGGGTCGTGATTGTTATGACAACTTATATGATGATTAGAATGCTGATAAGTATAATTTCAGTGTAATGTTTTCACTAACAAACTTTTATGTCCAATCATCTGGGCATCTGCTACCGAGAGTTTCATTGTGAAATATACACTTTACTGGAAAAAAAGCTATTAAAAATGCAATAAATTTCATGTTTTATGAAGTTTTTGATGCCTTTATATATATTTTTTCTAGTATTTCCGTCATATAACATACTTTTTTCGATGATAACTCTCCGCTTTCCTTTTATCGTTAAATATCCATGAAATATTTTCTTGGTACATGTTGATTAAGTGATTAATACACTCTTTTATCAGGCGGAGTTTCGAATCCAACTATTGAAGGAAGAGTTTGGAGGTTGCAGCCACCTCATTTCTCAGTAAGTTTGAAGTTTTTAGCCCCGCATTCTTTATCTTTATCCCAGCAAAGGTCGGTACACAAGGTTGGACTTGTGAATGGTAGGGTAGCCAGGGAGTTACCCACGGAACTAACAAACTTGATATGATTTTTAATGTTCACTATTCAGCTCTAGCATTTGCACAGTTGGCAAATATTGCTTTTAAAACGCAGTTGTTTAATCATCACAGTATATACTGTAGATTATATATATATATATATATATATACATATGTATATATATATATATATATTATATATGTGTGTGTGTGTATATACAGTGTATAGGTATATATATATATATATATATATTGCATATATATATTATATAAATTTATGTATATATATATTATTTGTATTGTATATGTATATATATATATATATATATATACATATGCATATATATATCATATATATATACATATATATATATATATATATATATACATAAAATCTTCGTATATGAGATACTGGCTATAGGAACACGTTGCCCTTCCTTATGTGTGTGTGTGTCATATATATATATATATATATACACATATACATATACAAGAGAATTAAATTACAGACACTTCTGGGAATTCTTAAACATAACCCACGTACAGTGTGTTGGAACAGAGATCTCTTCGAAAGAAGCGATATATATTCCTTCCAGACGCGGCCTTAAGGTCACGGAAATGCATTCTGGTTTCTCAGAAGCCTGAAGATCGATAAGCGGTTACGATGATGACGACGATGATCATCATCATCATCATGATTCGGGTGTCCTTAGTCGTCATCTGGCCGTGAGCGCAGCTGGATTGCTGCCGCCGAGGGATCCTGCCGGGTCACTTTCAGGATTTATTTGCGGAGATACGTCGTTAGCAGTGAAACTGTACCAACGATGGACTGCGCGATAAGAACGTTAATGGTCGATTTTGTTGACGTAACGCAACAGCTTCCTGCTGGTTATGGTTTGACTATTCGCCACCTGATGGCCCCAAGGACTCCTCACAGCGATGGTTTTATGATAAGATTTCTTTTGTTCACAGGTCGACTAAATGGAATTGCATACTGAGCAGGACCTCTTTAAAATTGAGACATGATGATAATGGCCATAATATCCTTTTATTGTTATTGCCAGGTTCACATCTGGATAAGAATCCTTATCTGCCTATCAGTCTGTCGTTTATTACAGGACGTTTTCAAGAGATTGATGGGTTTGCCGTTGAGGATGTCTCAAGGATGCATTGACGGGTTTCTAGTGATCAGCTGAATTATTTTTTGGGGGGGTGGGGGGGGATGGGGGGAAGGGAAGGGGTAAATATGTTAGCAGACCCTTATTCCTTGGTTAGGAATAAACACTTTCGTTGTCACATTTTGGCTTACTCTAATTTATCATAATCTATAAAATACTTGAGTGAAGGCGGCAGGATGTGTTAATTATTATCACCATTTTATTATTAATTGATTTATTACTAAGAATGGTATTAAATTGATTATTGTAATGTGTATAATATATTGATGAATGAATTTATATAGTAAAATCCAATATTAAGTTTGGTTGAAAAGGTGATGTTCGCATGAACATATCGAAATCAAGGAGACTATAATCACAGATTAGCTTATCAATCTGTGTGTGTGTATATATATATATATATATATATATGTATTTATTTATATATATATATATATATATATATATTTATATGTATGTGTGTGTGTTTGTTTGCGTGTGTGCATGTGTGTGTAGGCTATAGCTTACGTCAGTGCTATTCAATTGCAAAAATATTTGTGAAATATGTTTTCGTCGTAACTCGAAAAATATTTACATGCTTACCTTTAAAATATAAGTAGAAATAAGAGAGAGAGAGAGAGAGAGAGAGAGAGAGAGAGAGAGAGAGTGAGAGTTTCTGTTTGTACAAATTTAGTGAATCTTTTTTTCCATCCAAAGTAGAATATTGCTTTCTTTTAAGTTTTCCATGTTAGATTTGGGTTGTCATAGACTAACCTAATTATTAGTTTATATAAAAGTAGAGAGACGAGTTTAACACAGATAGTGAAAATCATATTTTCCTCATTATTATATATAAAAGACGTTTTTATACGAAAAAGAAGTGAGGCAACATTCATGGACAACTCTGTTCTCCTCTACAGGTGAAATTTATTTACTCTCATAATTACCTTTATAAATACTTACCAAATTTGAGTATCTCAGAACCACTTTTTATTATGTAACAACAGGGAGGCGTTTACTGTACACGTGCAATTTGCTGCCTCCCCATCACGTAATAGCGTTATTAATGACAGGTAACCCTTATCGCGAGATTCCATCGCCAGATTAGTCGATATTGCCGGGGTTTCTTGACGCCCCTGGGCGCTTAACAGGGGGCCCATTCAAGTGTTTTTGCTGAGAGAGAGAGAGAGAGAGAGAGAGAGAGAGAGAGAGAGAGAGAGAGAGTTTTTTGGTACTTGAATAATTTCATTCATATTTAGTGACTATTGAATGTTTTTTTTTATGTTAGAAAGTGTTAGATATGTTCAATTTTGAAAAAAACATGTAACTGCGAGTTTCTCTTGTCTTTAGGAAAATCCATTCTCTCTCTCTCTCTCTCTCTCTCTCTCTCTCTCTCTCTCTCTCCTCTCCTTTTTTCTTTCTTTCTTTCTTTGCCAACCCTAAGAAAAACTAAAATCTTTAACGATAAGAATTAGTATAGCAAATAAGACTTCCACAAAATAGCCCTAATTGTATTATTTCCTTAGAATTGTCCTTCATTCATTGCCAAAAGAACCTTTCGATATTAACAAAGTAATCATTACACGATGCCTCATTGCATGGTTTTCTTATTTAGATACTGTAGTACAACAACAAACCAGTGGGTAAAATAAAATAAAATATCTGCATAGCTGAATATGTCAGTCCAACTGCTACAGTATAAAGTATTTGCGTTGTGGCTGTATAATGTCTCTCAAAGTTAAAGGAGGCGAATTAGCCGTCTTGAGCACCCGCATCGCAAATTGAACATCATCTGTGTTATCCATCATTCTTCTTATCGCGTTGTATCAATACAGTCTCCCTTGGAAACTGTGAAAAGTCTATGTGCAAACAAGCGACGATAAGGTATCATTAGCTCTAATAACCTGGAGTTACGTAGACTAATAAAACGACTGGATGTTATCATGGCTTTATCGTCGCTTTATCATCGTCGGAACGATTCAGAATGACTGTCATTTCGGCCAAATGACAATTGATACAAACACACTGATGCCGGATAAGGAGTCGGTGATGATACGCGTTTACAGAGATAGAGATTGAGAGGAGTTGTAGATGATGGTTGATATCACAGGTGAAAATTATATCTTTTTTATAAAAAAAAAATGCCAATTCTGTGATTAACTAGCAATGGTTCAGGAAGAAAGAAATCATTTTTAATGGTAATTAGTGTTCATAGAACGATTTTGATGAGGGAAAGCTAAGTGTTAAGAATTGAAAATTGACGAAAGTATTAAAGGAAATATTAGAATAATAGGTAAACGATGGAAGAAGAAAATTGTGTCAGTGAATGTAAGTGTTTGCAAAGGTGATCAGATAAGGATGCCCCCTCTCCCAATGAAATAGATTCGTCATGTAAACAATGTTTGACTTTTTGCCAAAAATTACATGTTTCAGACGCCCCAGATCTGTCATGAATTAGTTCCGGTACGTAACAAAAATTTATTTTTTCGTTATGGCCATAAGTGACTGTTGAGGACTATTAACGCCATCGCTGGGCGTTGAAATCTCTTTGCAGTTCCGGTCTTATTTCACTATTAAAGTCAATCTTTTTATTTTACTTTGTTGAAATAAGAGCATTAAATCTGTGGAAGTATTTAATAGAATTAACAGGCATTTTGGAGTAGAGGGAGCCTAATACATAAGATATCCTTCTAGATACGGCTTTCTGAGGTAATGAATCCCTTATTACAATAATTGATGTTGACTTATGAATACAATAAAGTCCTCCTTTGCAGTAGAACTAAAATTAATACCTTTGTGCACGTCTGTTTGGCAGAAGAATTATAATGATCGTAAGATTACTGTTATCCGACGAAAGTTCTTGAACGAAATCCCTTTTCTTGAAGAAAAAAAGTTATTGAGTTCCCGTTCTAATGAAAGGATGCGCATTGGGAAAGAGTGAGAAGCTTGATGTAAAAAATATGCGACGTTCGGTGTCGTTAAGGTCTCCAAATAGAGGAGGATTACGCATGAGGCCAATCGAGGAGTAAATTAGTGTGTATTGTTCCACGCTGATCTCACTCTACGGCCTCCCGAGAGTGCAAACAAGGCAGCGTGTGTTTTCAATCATTCCCTCTTGGCTAATGCCGCTGTTGGCTGGCGGCGAAATTGATTGTCTTTTTCACCCCTCTGCAGGACTAAACCCACCATCCAATATCCAATTTTGTTGGCATTGTTACTATCTGCTCTTTCTCATTTTTTTTCACCAATTTCTTAATATTTATATGAGTTTCAAAATACACTTTATCACCGCCAATCATTTTCAAAGATCACCTAACTCTGCAACCTCTTTGGGAAGATTTGCAAGTCAAGTAAGTGTTGTATTTTTCTTTGGAGTTTGTGCGAGTATGTATGTTTTGTACTTGACAGAATTGTATACGCAGCATTGATCCCCATTGTAGTGTTTGTTTTAAATCATATTCTTGTCAGCCGTGTTTATTCGGCATTTCCTGTTCGGTCCATCTACCTCCATTCTTGCCCGACAGCCGATATCCGGCCGTGTGATTGCCATACCTTTCATATTTGTTCTACCAAACTATTGACACTTCCATTCACTTCGCCTCATTCCCCTGTCACATTCCAGGAATCTGACCGTAGTCATTAGTTTTTATGTTTATGGTTCGAAACGACCGGTGTAAATTTCCCTGTTGGATTTAATCGCTCTTTCATTTGCTGTTTTGACAGCGCTTGTAAAGAAGGCATGCAAATTCCACGGGTGCTCATTCATGGGGTTTTAGGACTTCATTCATGGGGATTTCGATTTCTGTGTATCATTGCTTTATATTTATCTAGATAATCGTATATGTGCAAATTGGTGTATATACGTACATACGCAAATATTCATATACACATACGCATAAATCTATGTATGTATGTGATCATATATACACACACACACACGCACGCGCACACACACACACACACACACACACATATATATATATATATATATATATATATGACCAGAGAAGTAGAGTCCCCATCTTGTATAAGAGGTCATTAGCCAAACTGGACGCAGTGCTTGACTCACATTTGCATGGTTCCTTGAAAGCTCCTGCCCTGCAACCTACCTGTCAATTCCATTCTGGCAGTCTTACCCCTAAAATCTTAATGAGAAATTTTTTTATTGTATATCTTATATTTATGTGTATATATAAATATATATATATATATATATATATATATGTATATATAAATAAATATATGTATGTGTACCTGTATATGTGTACACACACACACATATATATATATATGTATATATATATATATATATATATATAAATATATGTATGTGTACCTATATATATGTGTACACACACACACACACACATATATATATATATATATATATATATTATTACATTGATGATTTATTTTTCTTACACAAAAACGATTGACATAACTCCATTGACCCTCTTCAGAGGTTTAACATTGATCCAAAAAGAAAAGAAAAAAAATCAAATTTTCATCAAAACCTGAAAGACTTACACAAAAAAAGCCTCTCATTGCTTTCTTAGGAGTATTTAAAACACCATATTTAATATAGCAAAAACTAATCATGTTATGAATACTCGATATCCCTTCGTTGTTTTGATATCGGATATTGAAATCTATTTTTCAGTTATTTATATACCCCATCACTGATAATCCAAGAGCCAAATCGTTCTAACTGAAGTTGGCCCATTGTAAATAATATTGTCTGTCTGTATGATCGGTAATCCAGTTTGAATAGAATTAGAAAATAGTTTACCAGTTAATTTGTAGCTTATGCGACTGCAATTTCCACTCTTTACTAATTATTGCTACTAAAACACTTGACTGATATTTCGTTAGTGATTAGGTAGATCAATAATTACAGCCATAGAATCACATTTAGAAGTTGGTGTATATGTGCAGCTGCTTGATGTATTGAACACCATGATGTTAAAAAGTATTGAACACCATGATGTTAAAAAGTATTAGAGTATGTATATCTGTATAAGTGTAGACGTTCTTTTATGTACGTAGTTGCGTGAGTATAAATGACTGTGACTTAGTGTAAATATATATTTGCACATTGCGGCTGCATATGGTAACATATAACATACATTTAAGTAATTTAAAAAATGTATTGTACAGGTACCTGGGGACTGCTAATATAAAATCTCCCCCAAGTAATACACTTCCTTTACTTACGTATAACGACGCTATCAATTAATTATATGACTCATTTTAAGAATATGTAAAAAAATTCTCTCTCTCTCTCTCTCTCTCTCTCTCTCTCTCTCTCTCTCTCTCTCTCTGTTATATACTTAGATAGCTCTTTTATTACCCCATTTCTCTTCGATCCCTTTATTCAAATCATGCTTTTCACAACTCATGATCCTGATTCACTCAAGTTATGACATCGTATCCTCTTAAAAGATTGTTAAATTGACTTTGGATTATTTTTGAACTAAAACATCTTAAATTAATCTTGACTTCATTCCACTGACAGCAATGTAAAGCCAAGAGTACAGTTTCATTTAGTCATTCCTTATCTTGTGTTTTATATTAATATTTAACATTCTTCAAACATTTTGTTTTTGTTGGTATCTTTGCAACAAACCTTCTATTTCTGGGTGGCTGGTATCTCTTATCAGATAATAAAGGAAATTCGATCCCAAACATTTTCATGAGGATTAATTTTTTAACAGTGGTGTGTCCAGCTGCTGCTGCAGAAAAAAGGCATCTTATCTTTAGTAGGTTTAGTATCAAATTGTTATAATCTACTTTATTCAAGTTTTTATATGTTTTCAATTTTCAACATGAATAATAAATTTCTCAAATCTACTTGTTCAAATAGTTTCAAGGCTTGCTCGGGAAAGTTAACGAAGTCATCTATTTTCTCTTATCTCTTTTTCCTCCTAATTGCCTTCATGTCAAATGCACGAGAAGGAAAATTAAAGCCCTTTCTCTTACGTTACTTATGTTGCAAAGATTTTTCTTTCTTCTTAATACGAAACTATGTAGCAGTCTTTTCACCAGTATTATTGGTGCTACAACCTTGGAAATTTTTCCGCCAAACAATTCGTGATCAACTGAATTACTGAAGTCTTTTTTTCAAATTTCCGAAAGGTGAAAGATATTTTAAACGCATCATCGTCTAGGTGTTTCTAATTTGCTTTGTTGTTTCCTTTGGTTATCGACAAATCTATTTCATCTTTGAATTTTTCCTTTCCACACACAAACATTCTGTTCGTTGGAGGTTTGCTCTTTGATATGATATTATTGTTATTAAGGTTATTATTAATTTCCAAAAACCTACATGATTTGGGGTAATATTGATAGTAGCTTACTGTGCGAATTCCAAACTAAGGACTATTGAACCCAGATTTAATTTTTCCTTTCATGATTTATTCATTCGGAGATTTTTTCCGAAAAGTAAATAGAAATAATTCGGAAGGTAAAAATCGCCGGTGAAACTTCTCGAATAATGGATGGATTCCGACTCATAGAATTTTTGTGAAAAGAGTATTTTGAAAGAAATGATCACCCCCAAAAATGTTGAAAATTTGCATGTTCACCATACTCTCT
>NC_090768.1:14061885-14076885 GCF_036898095.1 Palaemon carinicauda
TGGAATGAAGAATATAAACATTGACTATTAGTGTAATCAGGGAAATTTCAGTAAGGGGAATTTCACAGTGGTACTCCCTATTTCATAGGCGATATTGAATACTTTGAAAAATTCATAGCTGGTTTTGTATGTATATATATATATATATATATATATATGAATATATATATAAATATATATATATATATATATATATATGTATATATACATATATATATATGTGTGTGTGTGTGTTTGTGTATTATATGTATAGGATATCTTGTATATACACATATACTGTATGTGTACGCACATCCTTATATATATATATATATATATATATATATATATATATATATATATATATATATATTATATATACATTTATATATATATATAAATAAATAAATATATATATATATATATATATATATATATATATATGTATATATATATCGTATATTCACAGGATTGAATAGTTCAAAGGAGAATCCAGACATGGAACCTGGGAAAATAGAGAATGATTTAGGCCTATATGGGTAAAACTCCAATGTGGTTCTGTTAGGCTAAACATCAAGTGTTTTTTACCTCATTCTGAAACAGTCCGTCACCTTCATGATGGAAAGGTATAGAAGGTATATGTGTGTGTGTTTGTGTCTATATATTATCATATATATATGTATATATATATATATATATATATATATATATACTGTATATATATATATGTATATATATATATATATATATATATTATATATATATATATTTGTATATAATATATATATAACACACATATATATAGATATATAAATATATGTATGTATATATGTATATATATATATATATATATATATATATATATATATATATATATATATAATATTTATATATTTATATAGTGAGCGATTGGAAATGTCCAGTGATATATGATTTGAAGCAACACGTTTCAAACAGTGGAGCCCTAGTTCATAGGACTACAGAAAGATCGCATATTGTTTAGCAAATAGAGCATAGATTGAGTTTTGCATACAAATGTTTCTTCCAACAAAAGGGACAGAAATGTACAGAGGAGGTGGCTTCAAAATATATTCGAGCCATAAAGGGGTATCAGCCGGAAGTAAACATTTCCTGCAATAACTTCTCTGAGAGAGAGAGAGAGAGAGAGAGAGAGAGAGAGAGAGAGAGAGAGAGAGAGAGAGAGAGAGAGAGAGAGGGGAGAGAGGGGTGGGGGGACGATTGTAAACGAGAAAAAGTGAAACTGGTGTACAGTCAGACAGAAAGAATATATCGTCTTCTGCTATAAGAAATAGGTCAGGGATTTGAAGGAACGTCTAGAAATTGTACTAAGCCAGGTGGTAGTCATCCAATGAAAGAGTGGATGAGAGAGAGAGAGAGAGAGAGAGAGAGAGAGAGAGAGAGAGAGAGAGAGAGAGAGAGAGAGATATCTGATAATTGAATACATTTGAGGTTTGAAGTTTTTACTCTATTGGAATCAATAGCTTTATTGGAAAATTGCTTAATTTTATGATGAATGAAAATCCGTTGGTATAAACTCTTCTTGTGTATGTGTGTTCGAAGGTTAAGATTTTCTCATTGCCGTATGTGTTCTGTTACTTCACCCATCTACGCTTATATTGTTTTTTGAACAAATGCATGCAAGGAATATGTGTTTATATATATATATATATATATATATATGTGTGTGTGTGTGTGTGTGTGTGTATATATGTAATATATACATATATACATATATATAGATAGATAGATAGATATTTATATAGATATAATGTGTGGGTGTGTCTGAATATGCACATGTGCGAGGAATATATATATAATATATATATATATATATATATATATATATATATATATATATATATATATACAGTGTATATGTATATTATGTATATAGTTCATAGGTTAGATATAGAAAATAGTCTTGAGTAATTAGGAATTATGTCTTCTACGTAGTTGAAATATATCGAGGAAATTTAAGTAGACCGTTGTTAATAAATAAGTTATTAGATTTTTCCCTTTTTCTTTTTAAAAACACAAGCAAGGATTTAATGATGTTTAAGGTTACGTTTAGGATATCACTGTCAAACTAGTAGTTGCTGTATTTTCATGTAAGAATAATCCAAGTTATTATTATTATTATTATTATTATTATTATTATTATTATTATTATTATTATTATTTGTGCTGGCCAATTGACAGCTTTAATAAGCATCTTGTATTGCGAGCATAATGAAAACATATGTCATTTCTGTGGACAACGTAAACAAAATATGCTGAAAGCTGAAAAAGGAAAAGTTGATTTTGCAGTCTAGTGTGTATTGCTTTTGAACAAAACACTGTGAATAACAATGAAAACTAAATACTGGAGCATAGGTTGTCAAAAAGAATAAAAATGTCACGCAATGACATTATTGATTACCTGGACAAGGCCGCCATATTTGTGCCTGACAGTGTGGTTCAAAGTGCGTTGATTGATTAGTAATCCAAAGAACCCGACCCCCGTTAATAAAAGGTCAAGGTTGCTGTATTTACGCACACAAGCATTCATATATATATATATATATATATATATATATATATATATATATATATATATATAAATACATACATATATATATACATATATATACATATATATATATATATATTTATATATATATATATATATATATACATGTGTGTGTATGTATATATACAGTATATGTGTTTGTTTGTATGTATATAAACACACATAAAATGTGTGGGCATAAATATATTCCACTAGCCCTTCCTAAGTACACCAGTTGCAGGATATTTACATTGCCTCAAAAGAATTGAACCCCCCCCCCCGCTCCTTTTACATGTAATTTATATGGAGCCAAATTTCATTCCGCAGTCACCGTGTAGAAACTATGAATCTATGAATGCAAGCGCTAACCTTGTGCATGTCTTTTATCATATTTAAATCATGAATATAGGATTTTCTCCTTCCTTCAATGTTAACCAAATCGTTTAGCTCCTATCCTAATGAGGCCAGTCTCTATTTAAGAGTCAAGTCTTAATTCAAACTAACATATGGGCAGTTATCTCTCGCTTGGACTCTTCACTATACAAAATTTGAAAAACACACTATTGTACTGCACATGTTTCATGCACGCTCATACACTGTAACATTGCTTATTTTATCTCTCCCTCTCTCCCGCACTGATAATAGAAAAACCTGTTTAAGCTTGCCATCGCTGGTTTCATACTCATCTTCGTCATCTCGGTTAGGTTTTGCCAGTCTCGCCTATCTTGAACTTTTAGTTTAACACTTTTTCATTCATCATCTCCGCCTTCACGCTACATAGTCCTCAGCCATGTGAGTCTGGGTCTTTCAACTCTTATAGTACCTTCTGGACCCCAGTTATATTTTTGGTGAACTAATCTCTCTTTGGGAGTACGAAAGCATGCCCTATCCATTTCTATCTACCCCTCACCGTGATCTCTCATATAGTTTCAATTCTAATCTTGTCCTGCCATTTGACTCTCAATATTCTTCTGAGGGCTTTGTTCTCAAATTTACTGTATAAGTTGAAGATTTTTTATTGTCATACCATGTCTCATGTCCATACAGGAACACCAATGTCACTGAACTAATACATAGCCTAATTTTTATATGTAATTTCAGGCTATTTGATTTACAAATATTACTTAACTTAGCCACTGTCTGATTTGCTTTTTTCAATCTTTCACTTAACTCCGATTCTAAAGATCTTGTATTAGAGATCACAGTTCCTAAATATTTAAATGATTCTACCTCATTAATCCTTCCTCCTTCCAATGATATTTCATCTTCCATTGCATATTCTGTTTGCATTACCTCTCTCTTATCTTATGCCCAACCTCCTGTGATATTTCTTGCATTCTGATTAGCAAGCATTGCAAATCATGTGGTGTTCTGCTAATAAGGATAGCGTCATCATCATACTCTAGGTCAGCTTATTTCCTATTGCCATTCCAGTCCAATCTTTCTCTACCATCTCCAGCTGTTCTACACAATACAGAATCCATGAGGAGGATAAACAACATAGGTGACAACACATTCCCTTGAAGTACTCCACTGTTCACTGGAAATTCAGTTGATAGGACTGCACTAGCATTAACTTTGCACTTGTTATGCTCATGAACAGACTTAATCAAATTTACATATGCAAGAGGAATTCCATGATAATGCAGAACTCTCCACAAAATTGGCCGGTGCACACTATCAAAGACTTTTCTTAGTTACCAAATACCTTCAAAAGTGGATTTCGATATTCTACATTCCTGTACATGTCTCAAAAGGAAAATTTGATCAGTACACTTCTACCTTTTCTAAACCCTGCTTGTTCATCTCTCGGCTTTTCATCAATCCTTCTCTCTAGTCTCTTTAGAATAAGTATACCATATATTTTCATGACAACTGACGAAATTATTATGCCCCTGTAATTATTACAACCAGTCAGGTCTTATTTTTTTTTACCAATTTTCACCAACACTTCTAATTCTCACTCATCAGGATTTACTACTTCATGCCCTATTCTACAAAATAATCTTGTAAATATTCTAGGGGTCCCTTCATTTTCAGCCAGTATCATCTCAGCAGTTATTCCATCGTAACCAAGGGCTTTCCATCTCCTGGTTTTTTAATGATATCTTTGAATTCAAACACACTGAATTCATTCATAGGCACATCAAGGTCTTCCTCAGCTGCAGGTATATCAATCAAATTATTCCCTTCATATCTTCTATTCATGACTTCACTAAGGTGTTCCATCCAACATTGCCTTTCTTCCTCTTCTGTTGTTTTAACAGATCTATCTCTCTTTTTGATGGATGTATGATTCTTCTTCGTTGTCCCTGTAGAGATTTCATTAGTAGTTCTATAAGCAATTCTTACACCATAGCTACTCCGTGAATTCATAACTCTGTCAGCCTCTTCTGTTTTCCTGTCTAAATACTCTCTCTAGTCATTCCTTGCTTTTCATTTGACTCCACTATCAATACCGGAAAACTTAGCATACTCTATCTTGTAATTTTTATTATTTCCTCGAAAATTTTTAATAATCAATGTCTGTCTTTTTTTTTTTTTTATAGTATCCCACGTATCATTTGATATCCATGGCTTTCTCCTTGTAATATATGTTCTTAATATCTCACTATTCTTCATCAATTGTCTGCTCTTCATCTCTCAAAGTCTCTAAGACTGTAAATCGATTTCTACTTTCAATTGCAAATGTTATTCTGTGCTCATCTTCTAGAAGCTTAATTGTATTAAACTTTAGTATTCTATCTACATTTCTGTTTGGTGTTTTAAGTTTTAATTTCAGGATGGCAATGAAGATCTGTTAAGTACTACCCTTATATGAACCCATATAGCTTCTTACATTTCTCAGAGTCCTCCTCCTCTCTCTATATTAATGGATATGTGATCTCTTTGATTTTTGTAATTGCCACATGGTGAAGTCCATCAGTATTTGTGGATGACCTTGTGGTGGAAAAGAGTACCTCCAATGACAAGATTGTTTGTAAAGCAAAAACTTATAAACTTTGCTCCATTTTCATTTGCAACTTCGCTAAGACCCTCAACACCCATCACATTCTCTATACCTTGAATATTCCTTCCAACTTTAGCATTGAAGTCACCAATTACGATTTTCATATCTCTCTAGGATCTCATCTATTACATAGTATTCATGTTTCCTTTCTTCAGGGGAATCCTTTGTTGGTGCATAGCAAGCTATAATACTCATATTTTACTGTCTTGATTTAAACTTTGCAAGCAACAATTTACTATTTACAGCTCTACTCAGTTGAAGCCTTTTGCTTCTGGGTGTTATCATGATGCCCACATTTTCTCTTCCATCTCCATTTATTCTTCCTGAATATATATATATATATATATATATATATATACTGTGGTCTAAGGTGTCCTTACCAATCCCCTTACAACCTGTTTTACTTAGGCAAAGATATCCAAACTATATTTCATAATTTCATTTTGCTGTTGCTGTAACTTCCCATTCTGATTAATGGTTCTAACATTTCAATTAACAATTTTGATTTTTTTTTGTAGTATTTATAAACCAGGAGATTCTTAGCACTGCACTACGCCGTAGACTGGGGCCCATTCTGTCATCTTCTCTTTCCATTGATTGTATAAAACCATAGAGGATTTATTGGCTATTTTCACCAAAGGATAGCCAGTTCCTTGTGATGCACAATGTCTATCTAACTAAAACAAGTGACCCCTGTTGATCCATACTAATTCCAGTTAGATCAACCGCCAGGCATCAGGAGTAGAAGTTGAAGAGTCAGGTTTTTCTATAGCCTTAAACCCAATCTATCACCCTGCTGCCAGTGACTTCATGGAGATTTACGGGGGCATTTCTGCCTCACCCAAAGTTCTTGTTACCCTTCCAGGTTGTTCACCCGCTTATATATCTATTGGCAAACACGGATTGCTAAAATATACCGCCTAGCATGCTTCATATCGTTTGAATTCTTTTTACATTGTTGGCCACAACTGTTTGTAAGTAAGTTCGTTATTTATTGAATAAACCTCACTTGCATTCAGCTCGCCTCTCCATTAGAACCTAACTGTTACATTGCCACATTGGTGACCCCGGAGTGACTGCTCCAAACCACCTTTTATCTCCCTACCCTTTTTACAATGCCACCCACAGACCCTGACTCTTCAACACATGGCAACTCAATGAAATTGCTGCCCTTCGCCAGTAGAGAAGTGTTTGCTTGGCTCCAGTGTGCCGAAGTTCAGTTTTGCATTAAGGGTGTGACTTGCTCAAGCAGTAAAAAAGACTACGTCCTTTCGGTGATCCCCTTGGGCCTTTTCCCAGAAATCTCCCATTAGCTTTGCAACCATGGGGACGCCCTAATAGCGAATGATGCCCTCAAGACATACCTCCTGTAGCAGTACTCAAGTACTCACCATCGCCATCTGCCTGTATAGCCAAGGTTTTTCAGCTCTCTCAACAACTTTTAAAGTACCAAAAAGGCTTTGCTCGCCCTCAGGGAAATGACCAGCATCACTCGACTGCAACCGGCAAGAGATGGCTCTTCTCGGGAAATGAACCTACTTCGTGCCCTTGGGTACATCGCCTACCCGAACCTGTCTGCATCGCCATCCCGGAAATCAATACCTTTCTCATGAAGGACCTGATGATCAAAGTCGATGCCCTTATGAAAAGCCACTTCACCACCTTCAAGACCTCCATCAATGCCTCCACTCCTGAGAACAACCATTCAACCCCGACCGAAGCTGACGCCCGCCTTTAGACATGCTGAAGCAGCGATAAAGCCGCCCACCATCCACATATGCTGCCCCTCTCTCACATCTCAACCAATAACCTCTACAGCCACCTACTGACATCTGTCAGCCACAGTTCTGCTACTACCACTCAGGATATAGGTCCGGGCAAAGAAATGCACGGACGGTTGTTGGTGGGCAAAAAACCATGAAAGTAGGCCATCTCTTGTCGCGCCGGCCTCGCTTGCCACTAATCTTTTCATTTTAGATGATGCAGGTATGGGGGTCAGTTTTTTGGTAGACACTGGTGTTTGCAATTCCCTTCTACCAAAGTCACTCCCCAGGACTTTACGTAGTCATTCTAAGCCTGCTGATGTCTGCCTGGTAGTGGCCAAAGGATCTAAGATCTTTACACACAGTTATGAGACACTCATACTATCATTTGGGAGTGCCAAATATTGGAAATTTTTGTTGCCGACCTATCATTGCCACTGTTCTTTGCAGATTTCCTCGCCCTTTTCCACCTCTTGGTTGATTTTAGCACTTCAATGCTTAGTCAACGCAAACTTATACTTATCGACACCTCTTCAACCTGCCCCCTTCGACCTCACACTCCACATCAGTGCACCCATAGAGACCTATGTCCACCTCCTCATGTTGTACCTGGAAGTCTTCTATCCAGAACTTCGCTAAACACCCACTGTTTCCGCGAAGCACGGTATTTATCACCATATCAAGACGACGGGGCCCCCAGTGTTTGCTAGATTTAGGTGCCTGGTTGCAGATTGTTTGGAAGACGCTAATGATATGTAAGCCAAAATGGAAGAACTGGGCCTTTGCTAAAAGGCCTCAAGCTCATGGTTGTTACACTTACATATTGTCCTGAAGAAGGCTGGCTCTTTTCGCCCTTTTGTGGATTACAGGTGCCAGAACATGCAGACAGTACCGGATCACTACCCCTTCCCCATCATGGCTGATGTTACCTCCTATTTGCACAAAGCAATGATTTTATCCACTCTTTGACCTCCTGAAGGGGTATTATCATGTGTCCATGAACCCAGAAGACATCCCGAAGACTTTCATCACTACCCCCTTCGGCACATACACATTCAATTACTCCTGTTTTGAGGCCACTTATCAAAGCCTCATGCATGGCATTTTAGGAGAACTCCCCTTCTGCATATGTTACGTGGATGACAAACTTGAGTTCTCTTCCTCCAAAGAGGAACACCTCTATCACCTATGTATGGCTCTCAAACACCAACGACAAAATGGCCTTGTAGTGTAGTACGACAAGTGTACCTTTGCCACCAACTAAATATTGATCTTAGGGCACCACATCTTTCCTGAAGGGATTCACCCCCCCCCCCCCCCCGAGAAGGTATCAGCTTTTCAGAACTTCCTTAGGCCCTCGACTGTCAAAACACTGCAAGAACTCTTGGGCATGATAAACTATTACCGGTTTTTGCCAACCATCGCTGCCACTCTTGAACCTCTCTCTGCCTCCCCCAAGGGCAAGCCAAAAGACCTGAAGTGGGGTTCCCTTCAGGAAGTGCCCTCCTGCAACACAAAAAGGGCCCTATCAACTGCTGCTGCTCTCACTTCTCCCGTGGCGCATGCCTATCTCTTCTCTACCAATGCCAGCGACATTGCTATTGGTAAAGTAATAGCAGCTGATCAACGGCTTGCCGCGCCATTCTCCTTCTTGAGTAGAAATTGTCCGAAGTGGAATCTGACTACTCTACCTTCGATCACAAAGAAGGTACACTTTTCATCATTCGCGCGGACCATATGCCTCGGGTGCATGCCTTCACTCAACAGTCGGATGCCTGACTCAACCATCAACACCGACATTTCTCCGCCGTGGCTGAGTACAACTGCACCCTTCAACCTGTCCCTGGGAAAATGAGTCCTGTTGTCCCCGTCAAGAAACACATTGGCTGGCAGGAATTCACCTGGGATTGGATTACAATGCCTTGGCAGAAGCCCAACAAAAAGATCCAGAGTACCAAGCATGTAGGACATCCTGCACATTCCTCTGTTGGGAAGACATTGGTCTTAATGACTCCAATGCCACCCTCCTCTGTGACGTAAGTATTTGTTGGCCACAACCATAGATAACTACCTTCATGTGCCGACAGGTGTTTGATTTCATACATGGCCTCTCGCATCCCTCGCACCAATCTACTGCATGGCTACTGAAGTCAAAATCCATTAGGCACAGTATCACTAAGGATGTTAGGGTTTGGCGTGCCAAACTTCAAAAGTACATTGGCACACGGATTGGGGAGTGGGCACCTTTCCTCAACCTCAGTGTTGCTTTAACCACATTCACATTGACGTAGTAGGTCCCCTACTCACATCACAAGAACACTGTTACCTGTTTCCCATTATTGACTGCTCCACTCGTTGGCTTGAATCCATCCCCATGGAAACTGCAACGTCCGTCTCATGTTCATCTGCATTACTCTCAGGGTGGATAGTGAGAGTTGGTATCCTTGAGCGTATTACTTCTGACAAGGGTACCACTTTCACCTCTGAATTAGACGTCCTGGAGGTTTCGACAGGTGAAATTGTGTATCACGACCTGTTTGTCATCCCTGCTGAATTTTTTCTACCTGCAACCTCCTCCAACAATCACCAGTGCCAACGTCACGTTATGAGAAAATTTACTCCTTACCGCCGAACTTACAAGCCCCAGCAAAGCAACTCATACCGAAAGATTCACATGCAGCAAGCCCCCCTTACACAGGGCCTTTCCTCGTGGTCCATTACACACTAAAGGCTTTCTTAATCAACATTTGTGTCAAAGACTGGGTCTCCATTGATCACCTAAAACCTACGTATCTCTTGCAAGATGAGCCGCCTACCTTTTGCCTTGCTAGAGCAGGGCACCCTATTTCACATGTATGTTTTTTTAGGAGGGAGCCATGTACCACACGTGTTTCATACTCGCCCATACCTTGTAATATTATTGATATTTTTATCTCTTTCTCTTTTCTGTACTGATAATAGAAAAATTTGTTTAAGCTTGTCATCACATGTTTGATAAGGATTGAATTTTTGTGACATGTTGGTCGCAACTGTTTGTATATAAGTTCGTTATCTGTTTAATAAATCTCACTTGCATACACCTCGCCTCTCTGTTAGAACCTAACAGTTACATTGCCACACTATCTTCGATGTGTATGCGATAATTTGTAATATTGAATATTATGATTTTTTTCAACATTGAATAAGTCGTGACGCAATATCTTTACTCTGTAAGAATACATTCTGAAAGGAGACACAATATCTTCACTGTATGCTGTATGCATGAATTCTGTAATGAGACATTACTTTGGAGACTATCCGTATTGCAAAAATTATGTATGCTGATCTTATATTTGTGATATATATAAGAAAAAATTATGTAAATAATCATGATATATTCACATTATCTGCGTAAACTGTATTAGTAAATACTATATCCTTGCTATATGGGTATATATTCTGTAAGGAGATAATAATTTACTGCATCAGCATGCTTCACGCAAGGAAACATTCTGTCTTTACGGTATCAAAAAAATAATTAATATACAAGGAAATCCAGGTTTTTATTGTATCGGAAAATATTAATGTACGAGTCATGATATCTTTACGGTATCTGGAAAAATGTTACAAGATGAGGGAATATCTTCTCTGTATCAGCTGATATTCTGTGTACAGTCATTTCTTCACGGTACTAGAAGAATGCTGTGATGAGACAATATTTTCTCTGGATCAATTCACCCTCTTAAATTGCACATTATATCTTTAGATTATCAACGTAAACTTGTATGAGGAAATGTCTTATATTTGCTGTTTCAGCAAAAATCCTATAAGGAGACCTGCATCTTTATAAAAAATAACTTTGTAAAAGTATAAATTGATATTAGACATCATATTTACTGCTTCAGCAAAAAATCCGTAAAAGCCGTATTTATTATATCAAACAGAATTCTGTGGAAATCTTTATCAACCAAGCTCAAAAAGATGTTATTCCGTAGACCACTCTATCAGTGAGATACAATTTTGTGCTAGAATGAATTAAAGATGACATTTCTGTTACTTATTGAATGCTTATTTACGTTTTTTTTACATTTAGAAATATTTGAAGCCATAAATCTTTCTGTCAAATATTGTTCATACTAAATACTTAGTTTTAACTATAGTTCTTCGAAAACTGAGTATCCTTAATCGAATGGAGATATTTCCTTAAATTTGTAATACGTGCAAAGGAAAATTCTTCACGTCAATGCGTGATTGATGACTCAGATGATGATGGGTTACAGTAAGTCAATCTCTCCATAAAGAGAACCGCTAGCTGTGCGCCTTGCCCTACTCTCCGTAGGCTATACTAAAAGTTCTTTACAAAGTCCCTTTTGCCCCAAGCTTTATTACTTTCAGCCTATTTATTTGCTTTTGTTTCCTTCAGTATCTCCCCCCCTTAACTAACTACTTTTTCAACTTCCACCATTTTTTAGTTTTCATTTAGAAATTAATCCTTAGATGGAGCTAATTGTGAGTCCTGTAATGTCTTGGAATGCAACACTGTGGTCTCGTTAAGATGCCTTATTCGTTTAAAATGTTGTCTTTTTGTATTGAACATCGGTGCATATCCTTATCAGTCGCCTCAATAGATAATTATTTTATTTTTGTTTATGGGACAGGAAATAATTATTATTATTTTCAGGTTTTCAACAAATTACTTGATCTTTTTTATCCCTTGTATATTCATTCTATCCATATTATATTGTTTTGGCAGGAAGTTATCACTTGAATATGGCATATCGCTAGAAATTGTTCAGCGTTGTCCTTGTTTGCAAGCAATTAGTTTATTTTTCGAGAAATGTTGTCCATTATGAATTATTTACCTTCCATTACTTTTGCACAGAACTTCATAATGTTTCGTTGATGATTGTTTTATTGGAATCAAATCCATTAAATGTATTCTATATTTTGTATAGATTCTTTGTAACTTCAAAGGTACTAATATCGTTTTGACATCAGCGGCATTATGACAAATTTCCTCTAATACTCGAAAACACTTCGTAGATCCTTTCCGCAACCGTCGTATTCTTATCGGTAATTCGAGGAAATTCAGATGATCTTCACTCCCTATATTTTTTTAGAATTAACAAGCATTCATTATGGCCTAAAACTGATTCTCTAATTTTTCTTACTTATTCTAATTAATCCTACACCTTAGAAGAAAAGTAAGAACACCTTTAATTATATTAATGAAGTGGTCCCTGGCTAACCTCTTAACTTCAGTGTTACTTGTCGTAACATTCACGATAACTCAATCGTCGAAGTGATAACGAACAACGAGGTGGGGTCTTTCTCAGTAAGGGAGGATCGTTGTGACTGTGTGCAAGATGGCAATCGCTTTCGGGCTGCAGCTTTGGGGGAAATTTAAATGATAAAGCCAATTGAATGATAACCATTTGGGTAGATGGTAGTGCCTCTTATGAATGGGATGTTACTAATGATAGTTCAGGAGATGTTTTTTTATTAGTGGTAGTAAATGAAGGAAGGATGGGATATTGTTGGGTGAGGTGTAAAGCTTAAATAGGCAAGGAAATAAAAATACAAGTTTCTTTGGAATGGATTCAAATATTTTAGGAACTTTGAAATATATGATATACAAGGAAGAGAAAAAGGAGAGTTCGAAAGTGTAGGAAGAGAGAGAGAGAGAGAGAGAGAGAGAGAGAGAGAGAGAGAGAGAGAGAGAGAGAGAGAGAGAGAGAGAGAGCAGGCTCTAGATAACATCTCTAGCGACCCGTCCGCAACCGGCCATCCGCCTCCTTGGCTCAGGCCTTGGCAGTAAACAAATGACTCCACCGACACTTATGGACAATCCTGCAATGACCTAACACCGACTAACACCACACCTAGTTTGCCACGCTATTATTTAATATATCCAGAGAAGCTCTACATAACACAGGATTGCTTTTACAATCTCAGGTTCTTCCACAAGCTTGCCAAGGTGTGCGGCAGCCGGTATCTTCGCCATTAGCTACCATAGTTTTCCATTTCATCATATGTCCGTTTTAGGGAAATCCTTACCGTCTTCTCAGTTACACTCGGACTTCATCGTTTCGCCTGCAAATGCCTCTCAAGTAGAATTGGGGCTCTCATGCCAGTGCCTCTCGAGACGAGGAATCGGACGAGCCATTGTGTGAAGGCATGTAGGTTGAACCAGGAGCCAATAGGTAGCAACAGGTAGTGACGCAACTCCACAACGGAGGCCAACACCGCACGTAAACACTAGCACCGCACCCTCCTTCACAACCTTGCTTCATAACCACTACCTCCTCCGCCTTATCCCCTTACTAACATTCTTCTCCATGTCCATCAGTGCTTCCAAGGAAACGTCAGATCCCTGCAGAATCACCTTCCCGAAGGCCCTTAGCCACCATGTCACCGGAAGCCCTGCTGTGAGTCTCGACAGCCTCAGCTCTCGTACACAATGATACACCTCTCTCTCTCTCTCTCTCTCTCTATCTCTCTCTCTCTCTCTCTCTCTCTCTCTCTCTCTCTCTCTCTCTCTCTCTCTGATGATAAGTGTGTGACGACTGGATTATGAATATTACCCTGCCATCAAGTTTCAAAATTTTAAATTGAAAATTTTGATAGTATTCTTACTGAAATCACGTGTTATTTAGTACTGTGTGCTACTCCTACTATGCCGTTGTTTTCGTTGTTGTTTTTCAAGTGGTGGAAAATATAAGTGACGCTAAACTTTACAAGTAAGGCTTATTCTCAATGTTACAAAATGCAACGTAGTTTTCCTTTCCTAGATTTAATTTTCGTGTTCGTCACGTGATGCAATGTGTTTACAAACAGTACGCAACGCATACTGCCATGCAAGTGAGTATATGAATATAGTAGTATTTTACGTGCAAGTCATTTGAAACTGTGGCATTATCATTTATCAAGGGAAGCTGATTACATTATTGCAAAACCTATATATTTGCGTTCTTGTAAGCAAGAACATAAAAGAGCCATGTATTAGGCAGTATAAAGGCAAAGCGAGCTGGTGGTGCACAGACGAGAAGACATAATAAAGCACTACATGACAAGGTTGTAAAAATGAGGCAGCATCCTTTTGTTAAGGCAAGAGAGAGAGAGAGAGAGAGAGAGAGAGAGAGAGAGAGAGAGAGAGAGAGAGAGAGAGAGAGAGAGAGAGAGAGTACTTTCTCTCTTTTATTACTACCCTCACGCCTGCTCACTTTATCATTTGATACCTCCTGTGTTTTTATGCGGTTCCTCATCGCCTTATCCGTCCAGCCATTTTTAACACTACTTAAAAACAATTATTAACTCTAGACGTTGTTTATGAGATGGTCTTCAAGTCGACGAAAATAAAGATTTACCTTCTACCGTCTTTTGTTTATGTGTAGATTGGATGTGGTTTAGGTGAGGTGGGCACTTGATCACCAGGGCTAGATTTAATTGCCAATCACAATTCTCATGGCGGATGACGTCATGCAATTAGAATGGATCTGATTGGTTGATGAAGAGCTTACGCTTGCGCGATCCATCTTCCGTCTGCATTGTGAACTTCAACAGCAGATATATGGCTATCTGAGTGCCAGACATTCTAAAGACCTCAGCTGTATTGCTTTAGTTGAGTTGGTGCCTCAGTTGATATTGGTGTATTTAGTGATTTTTTTTATCCTTAAATATTTTTCTTTTTCTTCCAACAA
>NC_090768.1:14086885-14101885 GCF_036898095.1 Palaemon carinicauda
ATCCTTAATTATTTTTAAATATTCTTCAATTCCCTTCCATTCGTCAAAGTCATATTAAATACTCGTATGGCTTGTCCTATTCAATGGGCTACTGCTGAAAAGGAACTTGAATTCTGGAATTTTATACCAGTTGCTGGTTTATGTTACAGTTACTTAGTCGCAAATGATTTACCTCGAGAGTCACCGAATGACATCCTGGATCCCACCAGCTTCTGGACATTGATCCAAGTTGCCATAAATCCAACCAGATCTTATAACGTCCGTGGATGATTAAAAGGACAGTTGGCCTAAGGACGCGGTGGGGCGTTTAACCGTTAATTAGAATCAATCTCTTCCATTAAACCTGCCGAAGTGACATCTATCAATCACGGGAGTGTGATAATGACAGCCTGCATGACAACCGTCGCATATCACCCTGCACTTCGTGTGTTTGTTTGTATGTATGTGTGTTTGGGTGTGTCCCATGTTTGTGTTATTTGGGAGGTTTGAGCGAAAGTAGAGCATTGGGAGGGGGGGGGGGGTTGAAAATGGTGTTTTGCATATCGAAATTGCCTGCGGTTGAGCAGTAGTTTATGTTTATTAAGTTTAAGTTTGTTTTGATACCACTTGTTCAGACTTAAAAACTTAGTTGGAAAGGATAAGAGATTTCAGTTTTATCGAATGTGCGATGATATGAAGACATGTCCCTGAATTATTTCACCAGTGATTAATATTTGCATAACGAGAGCTGTATCACATTAGAAGTGACAGTACATGGAACTGATTTCTTTTTTATTTGATAATATACCGCCTTTTTGTTTACAAGTGAAATTTTGGTATTAGTAAACCACAAGGTGTTCAGTCAGAAATTTTAAAATTCAATTCAAGTTGAATTTATTTGATTTTATTTTAATTTATATTAATGTTACTCTTTTTAAACTATTTTATTTTTCCTTATTTCCTTTCCTCACTGGGCTATTTTCCCTGTTGGAGCCCCTGGACTTATAGCAACCTGCTTTTCCAACTAGGGTTGTAGCTTAGCAAGTAATAACAATAATAATAATGTGTCAGGCAGTAGATTATTAAGTTTAAGAAAGAAAAAAAAAGTATATTCAAGGAAATATAGTGTTTGGATGTATCAGATACCTCGTTTAATGCTACTTTTACTTTTCCCGTGATGAACATCAACTCGGTAAAGAAAATCAAAACTATCATTTAGTTAGATTGTTTTGTCAGGGAGACAGTCAATGATACTTATAGATTTAAAAAAAAAATCCTATAATTTCAGATTAATCTGATGGTAATACTCTTTTTAAGTCCCGAGAGAAAGAAAGACCTCAAGCTTTTATTAAATTTTCATATCTTGGCGAATAATTTGTGACAGTGGGGATAAATGAACAAAGAAATTAATAATTTTCCGTTGTTGAAGAATGTAATATTTGTTGTAAGAACCTTTCTAGTATATATATTATCCTCTTTCTTTTAATTGGATAAAAGTTATTTAATGATTTTATTTATTTTTTTAATCGAAACATTTATGTTCAGCCAAGTAAATGGTTTCAACGTTTTTATTTTATTATTTTTACTCAAAATCCTAAGAGGCATTCTGAATAGGAATGGTGATGATTGTATGTAAAGTGTATGAAAACTGGAAATTCTGTGAGCATTAGAGAGAGAGAGAGAGAGAGAGAGAGAGAGAGAGAGAGAGAGAGAGAGAGAGAGAGAGAGAGAGAGAGAGAGAGAGAGAGAGAGAGAAGAGAGAGAGAGAGAGAGAGAGAGAGATATTTGTGCGGCGAAGACCCCTCGTAACAGAGAGCCGCATCCCACAAAGACGTACATTAGGCAAGGTTCATGGTGAATTATGATCTTGCAGATAATTTCTTCACTCAACATGTGTAATTTTCTTTGCCCTGATGATGGATGTCAGCCTTTGTTAGCAAAAAAAATCATCCAAACTAAGCAACGGACAATAATAATTCACCGCGGATAATTCGGCCGATGATAGTGTCGTAAGATTGCGATAATTCTGCAGTAAAGTTGAGTTACGGTACCTCGGTTCACAACCCGTAAATAACTAAGTAAATAATACCTTGAAGGAGACGAGGATTATGAGATAGGGATGTCGAGCGATTAAGATTTGGAGTGATCGGGTGTTTCATCTAAGTCATCGCTGTGTAAGCAAAGATGGTTGTTGTAGTCGATTAGAAACGTCTCTGTCTCGCAATCTGGTGGACGGGAGTTCGAGCTCTGCTTAAGATTCGATATTTCCGTGTAGTGCTTATAACTCCTCTATCCTTATGAGTTAGGGAGATGTTAGGTTAGGTCATGTTTAAGATCTACCTGAGGTAATCAGCAGACATTATCTGGCCCTCACTGACCTTAGCTTGAGCAGAGAGGAGACTCGGGCGCTGATAACATGTAATAAAAAAGGAGATTTCTAACTTATAATGGTCTTGTGGCTCATAGTTAACAATTCATACGAGTATTAGTTATAATATGCATCTGCTTGTACAGAACACAAATGTATGTATGGTGCTTACTATGATAAAGATTGATGCATATTCCCATAAATGTGGATCATTTTGTGAAATCTAATCTTCAGCTATCGTTGATTTTTTCATTGGATTTTACTGGCATTCCCTCTGAATTGGATAATTATTCTTTTGCTTGTAGTTGATATTACTGTAAGTTACTGTAGAATAAATTGCCTACCCTGGTCCTAGCTTGGGTGGAGAGGTGCTTGGGCGCTGGTCATATGATATACAGTATGGTTAGTCTCTAGAGTCTAGACCATTGTCCTGGTTGCTAGGGCAATGTCACTGTCCCTTACCCCTGCCATTCATGAGTGGCCTTTAAACTTTTAAACTTTCATGTTCCAGTACCGTGGTTTCAATAGAAATCAAGATGATCGTCTCGTTTGACTTTTATTACTAAATTCAAAGAATTCACTTTTGGAATAATGACGCTCTTAATGCCAGAGAGTTTTTTGTTATAAGGGAAAAGAATTTAGTCTTTAGAAGTATGTTTCAGAGTTGTGCAAATTCGAACATCACCAAAAAATTGGAAGTATCGTGATACCGCAGAAATACGTTGGATATAAATAGTTTTAAACTGACAGTCTTATTCACCAGAGCTAGTAAAGAATTTACAAATATGCTGACTAACAAGAAATAAAAAAAAAAAAAAACAGAGACTTGGCCTTATTCAAAATTAAGCTATTGGACCAGCAGAAATACTGTATATGCGTGCAAACTCTCTCGCTTCAGTGTCGACTTTCGTTGTTTGATTGTGCTTCTAGATAAGAACTTTGATAATTTAATAACAGATCAAAGGGAATAACTTTGATAAGCAACGATGTCAATGTAAGAAATAAATTTTTTGGTTATCTTTTCGATAGTACTGTAGAGTTCACTCAATTTCCTTTTTCTAGAAACTTGCTAACCTGACTTAATTTGTATATTCATTTATAATGGTCTGTTTTTCATAAGCTTTGGATGTTGCAATGTCTCCATGGTTCCACATCAATCACTTCCTTTCTTATTTGATTCTAATTTCATTTTACAAATTACCCAAAATTCCACAGTTTCACGCACTTGAGAATTTAAAAATTCTTTACCACTTTTCCTATTCAGTTTTGTATCTTTATATTAATTTTTAAAAAATCATTTGCTCGTTTTATATGGAGTTTCGGATGTCTGCATTGTAATTTATAACCGCCCAAGACTACAACATTTTTTATCATAATTATACCCAGATTTTTTTTTCTTTGCAAAAGGAAATCTCGTGGATATGAATTATGCTTGACTCTCTTAATTTAGCCGTCCGTATAAGGATTCCAGTCATATGTTCTGCTTACGACCCTCTCTCTCTCTCTCTCTCTCTCTCTCTCTCTCTCTCTCTCTCTCTCTCTCTCTCTCTCTCTCTCATATTTCTGACCCCCATCTGATTGTCACTATATTTATGTGCTGAACCTTCTGTCGGCTCCTTTTCTTGTGTCCCCTTTTTGGCCATGTATATGGTGTTTGGTTTTCCGTCATTTAGTGGAGTATAGGTAACTTTGTCTGAGTTTTTTAGCATCTGGTTTATTGATGGTCAACATTATTCTTTAGATGAACAGTACCATTTGGAAAAGTTTTTTTTTTTCTTATTTTTTAAAAGCAGCTTCATAATTGCTTTAGAAATTTAGTGTTTGACGTTGAAGTATTTCAGAATATATTTAAAAATTATAAACATATTTTGAATATATAATGTATTATGATATTAGAAATCAGGTTACAGTGATGATGAAATATTCATGAGCTTGGTTTTAAGTTTTTTCATCTGTTGTTCAATTTCAGTTTCTTTATCAAGTTATTTTCATTCATGTGACTCAAATGTCCAGCAAAGTAAAGGAATGTTGCTAAGTCTTTATGAAAGATTACGAGAGGAAAAAAATTACGATAGAGAAAATTAACTTTGAATATCCTCTAGTTTCAAGAAAGCATGCATACTAAGGGGAGAAAGGCACATTTAACGAATAGATGCATACATTTCTGCATCAAATATTGCTCATTTTAGAGAATTATATTCTTAATAAACAAAATAAAATAAATACGAATAACCAATTTACAGCATCAAATAAGGAAATTTCTATGTAAAAAATTATGTTCTTAATAAACAAAATGAAATAAATACGAATAACCAATTTACAGCATCACATAAGGAAATTTCTATGTAAAAAGCAATATCAATGTGCAATAAACATTACAACCGATGAAAAACAATCTTGCACTAAAAGCATCATCAAAACGCAAACAAAATTTGAAATGATATATACGTTTTAATGCCAAAAATGATATTAGTAAGAGAACAGAATTATAGCCATCAGATAAATGTATTCTTCCACAAAAAGAACAATATCATTACGAAAACAAAAATACAGCCACGAGATAAAAAACATTGCTATATAATAAGTTATATCAGATGAAAACAAAATTACAGTTATCAAGTAAATATAGTCTTTAGCAAACAGTAATATCAGTACTAAAACAGAAGTACAACATTAGTTGATTGCATTTCTATATAAAAATCAAAATCAGGACGAAAAGAAAATGACAACTTATAGATCGATAAATTTCCACACGAAATGTAATATCACAACTAAACAAAATGACAGTCACGAAATAAAATCATTCCTACGAAAACATCAATATCGATCGGAAAATTTTAATCGATGTATATTAAGCTTTTCTGTTTGTATCTGCTGGAACGTCTGAAATTTGTACTTTGCCACTAGGACGTAAATTGATAGGGTGTCATCTGATAAGGACAATTGAGAAAGAAGATTTTGGTATGTCTTGTCTCTATATTATTCGTGTAAATTTCTTAGCTGAGTAACTAAAAATAGTCGCTTTGGCTAAATCTCTATTTTCAAATTCCTCTTGGAATATTTATTGCTTGAGGATATAACCTTATTATAGACCTTGGGCTTCACCTAGAAAGGTCAGGAAATGCCGTTTTGAGACTTTATCGGAAAATTCTTAGATTAGGGTGGAAGGTATTTTTTTTTTCTAAATTCCATTAGCCAAAGATATTAGTTTGGATTATTTGGGTGTAAATTACTAAAAGAAAATTGTGAATAAAGAAAAAATGAACAAAAAAAAAATCATGAGGAATTAGCACAAAACTTTTATTAGGAAGAATTGCTTAGGACCCGGACACATGTAATAAAAAAAGCCTTTCATTGCAGGAAAAAAATTTATTTGAATATTTCAAAGTTATGCTCTAAGTTATAATGATTATTAGTTAAACAACTAGGCTGAATTCAAGAGCAAAGGCTGTTTTTATACCCAGAACTCACTCAAAACTTTTTATTAATCCACTCAGAGATGTGAAAATTATCAATACAAAGCATAAACAGTTTGGCAGGCGACTCTTCTAAATTAACTACTTTGGTATTCAAGGAATGGTAATATTGTATTCAACAGGAATAAGTAAGTATATAGTTCATTTGTTGATGTCATCGTAAAGTGTTTCACTCGATCAATTGCTGAAAACCATTTCCTAATGGAAATAGAATTCTAGTCATTTGAAATTAAACTTATGTATGAAGATAAATAAGAATATATACAAATGTTTATGTGCCTCTGAACTAGTAGTTCGCATAGTTAAGATGCCGTGACCTTGAACTTAAATAGATTTATGTAAATGTACTAATTTTTTTTGTATATCATTAATATATAATGGGTTGCCGTCAACAATGTCGCGACTGAATCTTGTTGTTTGCCATGAATATGGATTAAAATCTGCACAACATTCAATTTCATTATCCATTTATGTAAAAGGATATTAACAGTCAACATGAAAGTGTTCTGATATAATGGTGTGCATTTGTTGTGTAAGATGTTCATTTAAGGGAGTATTAATCTTATTTCAGATTACTATGTTCAGATAAGAACAATAAACTAGAAAATGATTATGAATTTATTTGAATATTAAGTACGTATCTGTGTAACAAAAACAGCAGAGGGTGCAAAATCAATCATGCATCAATCATTTTTGACATCTTTGAAATGTTGCACCTGCCTCCTCTCTCTCTCTCTCTCTCTCTCTCTCTCTCTCTCTCTCTCTCTCTCTCTCTCTCTCTCTCTCTCTCTCTCTCTCTCCTCTTGTTTTCCGTTCAAAGCTGTGTTATATCTTAATTATGTTACGCTGAGCCAACGACGCTGGTGGAATCCTGATATGCAAATTAAAATCACACCACATTGAAAAGAGACAAGTTGGAAATGGGTTGGAAATTTACATATTCTTTTGCAACGCATCCTATATTTCAAGGGTTAATGGACTAATGGCGTGAGAAAAGAAATACTCCAAATTACGCACCTAACCACATATAACTTGACACAAACGCGCACAAATGCACGCACGCACAAATGCTGGCATACGCACATGCCACAGTTAACTAACAATCAGTGACAAAAAATGGAAGGTAGTTTTGCCGGGTGGGGTTGGTGATGAGAGAGGTGTGGAATGGGAAGACGCTGTTTATCATGCTTTCACTTACTCCTTATATCCTATCCTTCTACGCTTGCTTTCATTGTTCCATCTCTGGTAATGCCCTGCCTTCTGTTCCACACACATATTAACCAACCACCCCCGCTCACCCCCACCTGTCCGCCTTGTCTGCTGCCTCCTCCACGTCCTCGTGCCAGTCCTTTTACCCCTTGCCCTCCCCCAACTTAATGCCCAGAGGGTAGAGATGTGGGCGGGTGGGAGAGTGTCGTGGGGCTGGCCAACGGGATAATGTAATAGCAGATACTATCAGGTAATAGTATCTGGTATTATGGATAATGTCTAGTATTATCAATCGTGGCACGGACCCACCCACCCTCAGTGTTGGCGGCCAGTACCAGAGTCCGCTCGTTTCAAGACTGGGCGAGGGACAGACGACAGGAGGCGGATAGGGATAAGGAGGGGGTATCTCTTCCCTTTACCTTCATCCATCCAGTATCTTTTCTCCGCCCTTGCTTTCGTCTATGGCTCCATTATGCTTTGGTACGGTATGGCAGCCCTTTTCCTACATAGCAGTAGCACTGGCTCGTTACTTCCAGTTCCAGGTGAGGTATTGCTGGCTTCTAAGTAGCGAACAGCGAATCCATGCCATCTGTGGGTCTTTAGGCAGACTGGTGCAATACAAACCACGGGCTCGTTTATCACAGTCTATTATATATAGCTGAGCAGAAGTGTGCCGTAAAGATTCAATTTGCTCTGCTCACGGAATTATACAACGATTCCTTGTATTTCATCAGGTCTCGGTTTGGTTTGTGTAATACCATGTACCCACGTTATTATTTAGTACAGACTGAATGACACCTATTTTCCTTTGATGTTTTTAATGCTACTTTATTCATTAATTTGACAATGAACTAAAACTTAAGTTTTCTAAAGAGAAATTATCTCTCTCTCTCTCTCTCTCTCTCTCTCTCTCTCTCTCTCTCTCTCTCTCTCTTCTCGGCGCTTTCGGTAGTACGTCTAGCTGATGATATTATGGTACTGAGTTTGAGTCCAGGCCCGTATGAGAGGAAACAGTTGGGCGTGTTCCTAAATATTAAGATTTCCTTTGTTCACCTAATCAGTAAATTATGTACTTAGTTGTTAGTCGACCCTTGCTGGTCGTAGCTAGACCATAAAAACGGGAGGTCCTTGTCTAGGTAATCTTCTTGCTAGGTGGATGAATACTATTAAGAAGAATTCATGGGGCTGTTAGAATGAATTGATAGATTTATAGTATGTTTATGATGGTGGTTTTGAATATCGTCGGAAAATGTAAGCTTTCCTTATTGTTATTTGGATTTAAGGCTATTGGCACTTGGCTTTCGATTGGTAGGTTGCGGATCACTTGGCTGACAGCACACCATTTCTCCCACTATATTCCTTCTCCGGAAATATGAAATAAGAAACAACTTTTAAAGGACCGATCCAGCTCCGAACTCTTCCCGTGTCTGGTGTTGAAATGCAACATCGTCGCCTTTATCACCGATTCTTCTTCGCAACTTTACCCCGTGCTACGGGATGTCCATAAGCGAGAGGCCTTGGCTGCGGTGATCAATCGAATATTGATAACAACTCTAAATGTGTACAGCACCGTGCTTGGCTCAAACATATATGCACACACACACACACACACACACATATATATATATATATATATATATATATGTATATATATATGTATGTATTATATTTATATACTGTATATATGATAAATAGATAACATATATATATATATATATATATATATATATATATATATAAATGATATACACTTTATATACCTTTTTATGAGTGAGGATACCTTAACGCGGTGAAAAAGGTTCGTGTATCGCCCTTATCAGCAAAAGCTGTATAGTCAGGGCCACCACATACTAGGTTGATTTGATCTGAGCGATCAGACTAAAGTCTCTTCCCATCAGTGGCCAGCGGGGTAATGAAAATTGGCCAAACCTCAGTCATGAGTAAGGACAAGTCCAGAGCCTTTGTCCTGCAGTGGACTAAAACGGCCGCTTTTTATGTTGCATATATAATATATATATATATATATATATATATATATATATATATATATATAGAATAAAGAAATCCCCTTTTGATGGCATTTGTGGACTATGAAAAAGCCTTTGATCATGTTGCACTGGCTAATTTTGAGGAGAGTACTGCGTTATTATGAGATTCCTCTTAAATATGTAAATTTTATTAAATCTGTTCATGAGCATAGCAAATGCAAAGTTAATGTTAGTGGAGTCCGATCAGATGAATCTTCAGTGAACAGTGGAGTACTCCAAGGGAATGTGTTGTCACTTATGTTGTTTATCCTCCTCATGGAGTTTGTAATGCATAGATCAGTTGGGGATGGTGGAGGATTGAACTGGATTGTTAACAGGAAATTAGCTAACCTAGAGTATGCTAATAATTGTCATTATCAGCAGAACACCCCGGGACTTGCAAAGCTTGCTTACCAAAATGCATGAAATATCACATGAGGTTGGGCTGAAGATGAATAGGACAGAGATGATAAGAACGGAATATGCAATGGAAGATGAAATATCATTGGAAGGAGAAAGGATTAATGAGGTAGAATCATTCAAATATTTAGGAACTATGACCTCTAACACAGGATCTTTAGAATTGGAGTTTAATGAAAGATTGAAAAAGCAATCAGACAATGGCTAGGTTAAGTAAAATTTGGAAATCAAATCGCCTGAAATTACATATAAAAATCAGGCTGTATATCGGTCTAGTGAGATCGGTGTTACTGTATTGACATGGGTCGTGTTATGACAAATGAAACAATATCCAACAGATTTTGTAGATTTGAAAACAAAGCCCTCAGAAGAATATTGGGAGTTCAAATAGCAGGACAGGATTAGAAACGAAACTATAAGAGAGGTTACTCGTGTGGCATATGGGATGAGATAATGGTGAGGAGTAGATGGAGAGAGTTTGGCCATGCTATTCACACGCCACATGAGAGATTAATTCACCAAACTTTCAACTGGGCTTCACAATGCACTAGAAGAGTTTGGAAGACCCAGGTCTACATGGCTGAGGACTGTGAAGCGTGAAGTTGGAAATGATGATTGTAGAAGTATTGGTTTAAAAGCTCAAGGTAGAGACGACTTCCGAAATTCTAACAGAGGCCATTTGTGTCCAATATGCGTAGGATATATATATATATATATATATATATATATATATATATATATATATATATAATATATATACTATATATATGACAGAGAGAGAGAGAGAGAGAGAGAGAGAGAGAGAGAGACAGAGGAGGAGAGAGAGATAGAGAGAGAGAGAGAGAGAGAGAGAGAGAGAGAGTGTGTTAGTTTTCAATAAAAAGTTAAAATTTGAAGGAATTTTTCAAGTATTTTCCATTTTATAGAAGTAACGTGTGGATGCTGAATGAAAATGAAAGTAAACGTGTGGGATGTTGAATGAAAATGAAATAAAAAATAGAGAAAGGGTTGTTGACCGGAATGTGTTTTAGAGTTGGCTAATTAGAGGCCAAGAAGGAATCGCAGGTATATTATAGGGGTTTCATAATTAAATTGGCGGTATAAAAGTAAACAAATTTGAAAAGGCAGATCACAGCATATCGAAAATGGTTTGGTCGTTGGGTAATAAGAATGAACGGTCACAGTTCGAAAAGTAACTGATTATTCCAATTGCCGGTTAGAGGACATTGGGCCCTCTTCCAGATCATCCTAGATGGAAATAGAGATTTCCGAATATTTGGGTATTCAAAATCATGAGGTTGTGGAATATGGGGCCAGGTGAAGTGTTCAGGAGTGGTTTAAGAGAATCGGCGCTGTTGTGATGTACTCTTTATAAGTATATGCAATGTTTGATGATGAATAACTCAACTGTGGGTGTTTCATTTAGAGTTTATCATCAGTGAGACCCTTTATTTTTTCTCCACACCACGCACATACACACACATACACACACACATATACACACACATATTTATATTTATATATACATATATAATATATATATATATATATATATATGTGTGGTATATATATGTATATATATGTGTGTGTATATATGTATATATATGATGTGTGTGTGTATTTGTGTGTGAATGTATTTATACATATAATATATGTATCGAGCAAAACATATGATATGGACTTTATGGAAGTACAAAGCCGTATCTCATGCCTTATGTTATTTACCCAACATAATTACCATATCCTCTGAAAGAAAATAATAATTCTTCATCAAAATTTAATCTCTTCATCACGGGGATCAAAACCTTCTGGTATGCACTCCACTCCATTGGGACATCTTTTATTAATATCTAATGTTATTATCTAAGTTCATTCTCGAATACACTTACTCGTATACATTCATGGATCCTTAGGCTGTAAGCATCGTCAGGACACAACAGACTATTACTTAAAGGTCTTTGCAGTGCCCTTTCGGGTCCTCGGCTGTACCGAGTATTTTGTACTTTTTACCTTTGTCTCCACTTCCTTTTCTCTAATCTTGCTGTCCATTCTCGTATAGATTTACTTCATATTGCAACAGCGGGTTTCACCACGTTACACTTTGGTGAATGGCTACCCCGTCCCCAACGTCGGGATATGTGGCCTAAATTTCATATATTCAATGTAATCAAAGTACACACACATGTATATGAGAGTATGCTTTGACTAATGTCACTTATGATTTTCAGCTAATAATCACATTGATGACTAATTAAGACATAATTACACTTAAAGGTGTATTGATGAGTTTCTAGCTATAATTATTACTTTTAGATTATTTAATATAAATCTTATAGCGGAGATTTATGTAAATATTTGATACTAATAATATCGATATCAACGTCAATGATAACAATTCCTTTTAATTAGATCGGATAAAAAATATTTTAATTTTGACAATCCAGGTGTAGCTGTTTGTTCGTATATTGAAGATTTTACCGGAGGTATCATCTATTTATCGCTATAGATATATTAGAAATTTAAAGCATTAATAGAAGCAAATGAAAGATGTTATTATATATATATTTTGAATATTGATTCAGATAGTATTTAGTGATATCTTATTTGGGGTTTAAGAAATTAACTGCCATTTACGGTTGGAAATATATTTGCAATTAATTATATTAAAAGATAGTTAAGTTGGATTTCATACCGTTGGTTTTAAAATTGCTCACTTGCTTAAAACTGCCCCTTCTTAAATTTGAAGTTTTATTGTATTTTAGTTTAAGTTACTGTATTGCCGAGTTTGGTCATTCACGTGCGGTGTACGCGTGAACGTCAGAGATTTTGCACATGAATCCTTGCTTACGTGTAAGTTGAATGTGGTTCACGGGCGTCTATCAGTTCGCACGCGCGTCTGTATATATACGGGGCCACTCAAAAAGGGCGGATGAGACTACGTCGGTTTGTTCAGTGTGGGCGTGGGCGGCCGTGGGTGGGCATGGAGTGGCGTGAGGGTGGACGACCATCTCCACCTTGTGTCATCTTCAACCTGAGCTACGATTTAATCTTTTGTCTACGGAGTACAATGGCGCCTCTGTCTAATAAGAAACCCCTAGCCAGAAGCGGCGCCCTTGTTTGTCGGAGCCCTTCCCCCCAAACCTACCACCACCGCCGCCTCCAGTTTTGCTCCTGTTGCTACCTAAAAAGTCCGGGCCTCTGAATTTTAGGGGATGTTATTGATACTAGTGATGGATCATTATGACTAGCTAATTTTTCTTCGTATTTGTGTTATCGTCCCTGATATGGCAAACCTTATTGAAATGAATGATTTCTCTTATCGTATTCAAGTAGTAAACGGGCAGTCACAATATTTTTGGATTTTACGCCTACTGTATGTTACAGCTTCGTTTTGATTCTCTCTCTCTCTCTCTCTCTCTCTCTCTCTCTCTCTCTCTCTCTCTCTCTCTCTCTCTCTCTCTCTCTCTCTCTCTCTCTCGGCTAAGGTTATGACCTCACCTACCTCTTTTTTATAGGAGGGTGCATGACCTCAAGATCTGACCTCACCTGTTTGCTCATCTTTTCCGAAGGGGCTCTTGGTGGCTTCCGCCTGGCGCCATTAACCAGTTGTGATGCAAAGCGAAATGTCTTGGGTGTTTTTGAGAAGGATAAACTAACAGACATAAAAAAAAAGTGCTAAGAACTAATCAAGCAATACTTTTGGGAAGAATGTAAATTTTCATTTTGAAAATATTCAATGAAATTAATGCAATTGTTTCTGTAAAGGTAAATATAAGAATATATCTCAGTCCAAGTTCATTAACATCCTGGTTTCTTTTTCTGTTTTCTTAAGTAAACATTTGGATGACTACCTAAACAATCATTATCCTCATAGAAAAGAACTTCCCTGACTTTTATCTTCCTCGAGGTTTTTCCTTTCCTTTCCACCCGAAAAGCCCAACGTGTTTATATATTTATGAAAATGCCCAAAAACAATTTGAGAATGGAAGTAAAAGGAAGGAGGCGTCGCCCTCGAGTGTTCCTTTTTGCTTGGCTAATTAGCATTTTCCTCCCGACGCAGTCATCTCAAGAATGTCCTCCTCTGTACCTTCTGTACCCTCACTAGACCCGATTTTTGGATGGGTTGCACATTCATTTCTCGGAGGCAACGGATATAAATTCGCCCGTCTGGTTTCATATGACCATAAAAGATTCACTGAGGGCTTTGGGGAGAAAAAGAATTATAGCATTGTTTACTTGTGGTTGAATTTGTACCTGTATACCTAGTCATGTATGCACGAGAGTAAGCCTTAAGGCATCTAGAAATCGAAAGTATAGAGATATTGAGGTTGTGCTTATATTATTGCCGGAGAGCCTTTAAACTTTTAACACTGAGAAGTTCCACGGCATTTTAGCCTTTCTCCTTGTTTTTCTTAAGATTGTGCGGGTGATACCATATCTCACGGAAGTGACTTTGGGCTTAATTGGACACACGCTCGCACATAGGTAGGCCACAGGTAAATTCATACACATAAGCATATGCAGGCACCTTTACACTCAAACGCACACAATTATTATATATTACACACACACGCATATATATATATATATATATATATATATATATATTATGTGCGTGTTTGTACGTAAAAAAGAAACATTGTAGACAAAATTTTACGAAACAGTTATTACATTGTTGAAGCCATTTTTATTTATGGGGTTTAGCTTGTGGGAATCAATATATACCTATTTATTTCAAGTTTCTAACATGGTCTTTATGGAAAGTAAATCCAATTTGGGTTTGTTCGGAAATATTAATAGCGAATTGGAGTAGTTGCATATTTTTCCTGTCCATTTTGCATCTCTCTCTCTCTCTCTCTCTCTCTCTCTCTCTCTCTCTCTCTCTCTTCGCCACCTTATGCTTCTGCACCACCTCCTCAGTAGCATCTTTTCCACGTAAAGATCAGCAGATTTATTGATAAGAAAGTCGTAAAAATTCACCCCCAGCTAATCACGAAGCCACAGGGAGCCATCGGGGTACCTCGGGTTTTATGGCTAATTTATCTTTTTATGCCAAGTTATGCAGGTTAATGATCAAATCAGATGTTTGGATGTTAATGGAAAGAAGATCTTGGATGGCATTCCTCCAGATATACTTTGTGGACGAGTCAATTACAGGGTCAGAGAGAAAAAGAAAAGGAGATTTGAATCTCAAGGATAGGAGGCGAGATTAGAGCGGGTGTGAGGGGAAAGGGGGGGGGGGGGGGAGGGGGCGTGTCCAGACATTTTATTATGAAGTAGATGTTTTACCTTAGCTCATAAAGATTATGGGGATGAAATTTATGAGAGCTTGTTTACCTGCTGAAGAAGGTGGTAGGAAGATATCTTTGCCCTCTTTTTTATACTTATTTATTGCCGTAACCGTTGGATCGTTTGGGTAAGACTTGTTGACATTAATGAGGTGAACGTTTATTCTCTTATTACATTTGAACATTTGTTTTGAAATTTTGGTTGTTTTCATTCACAATTCGGATTGAGACTT
>NC_090768.1:14106885-14131885 GCF_036898095.1 Palaemon carinicauda
GCAGAGTGCGAAAGTCTTGGCTAGATTTAGTTTCGTTAGCTAAGGAGCTCGATTTTGTTATAGCTATTTTTGTACCTACACGAAATCTTTACAAAAAATGGTATACATGCAACGGGTCAGTTGCAGTATTTTCAGCAAATATGTGTTATTTATAAATGGATTATAGCGGGTGCTCTGTTCTTTCAAAGCGTCAGAACTCCCCTCTTACGAATTTGGTAATTATTTTGGCGACTCGAGATTTTGTAAGATGCTCAGGAAAAATCATCACTAATATCTTGTAGTAGAGCTTCTTACGTATATCTTCTCTCATCTCAACAATTCTAATTTGAATTTAATTTTTTATAATACTGTATCGTTTGGAGTCGGTCGAGTATTATACTGTATGTCCTGTTTCCTATTTGCTGGCTTATGCTGTGAAAGGTTTCATGGTTTTGGAATAAATATTTTTTGAAGTTACAATCACCCTCAAATACTTTTTGTACATACAAATTTTAGAATCATCAGCCACATTTACTTTGATAATTGTGTGAATAAGCACTTTGTTCAATTTAATATTTGTAAGATAAAATTCTTAAGTACCCCTTTTTTATGCTGTGTCATTGCAGATATAGAATGACAATCTTTCCTGCATCAGTTATGAAATGTAATGTAGACAAAACATTTTTTTTTTTTTCAAGAAAGTTCTTGCAATTATTGCCCGGCAAAATCCTCGTGTAATAAGATCGGGGTACTGACTTCAGATATCAGTTTTATCAACTGTTGCTCTTTCGTTAATAGAGTTTAAAACCTTGACTTGAAAATCTGCTCCATTATAGTTACTCATCTGTTTTCTCTGAAATTGTCCTTTATATTCTTTGGGCTGCTAAACTGCCCGCTTGCTAGTACCTCCACCATGACCGTAACTTTACAGTGTCTTGGTCTTTGTTTACAGTCTTAGGTCCTTCGATTTAGCAAGCAACCACTTGCAGAGCCAACTCTGATATCTTAGTGTGACAGATACAGCGTTGCTTGCATGGAAGGACAAAATCCTTCAAAATAAACAGATTCTTTCCATTTTTTAATTTTCTTTTTAGTTTAAATTTTTCGAAAAACAATTTTAGTTTCATTTAAAAACTATCCCAACATGCTTTCTCGTGTATTTTTTAAAAATCCAGGAGGAACAAGCACAGAGCTACCTCCCTGAAAGAGGACATGACTTTGCAAAGAGCACTCCTAAAAGGAATTGCAAGCTAACCTTACCGGCTTGAACTTGTGTGACCCTTGAGAGGCTGTGGTATGACCTGATCGAGTTGGGAAATCTAGTGCTTGCCAAACATGCTTTACTATCAACAGCGGGCGCTCAATTGTTATCGGTCAGCAAACCTTTTACGCCTTTTTCAAACAGGAACGCCCCAGGGATTGTCTGTTCGATATAAAAACTGTAACCCTGTCCTTCCAACTGGTACGTTCCAGGATCGTATCTTCGGTCATGCTTTCCTTCAGAATTATTATTTGCAGCAGTTGTACACATTATTTGATATCGACTGACGCGATTTTCCAACAGGTATTGCCTATGGATTGTCTGTTAGGTATGAAATAGTACGCCCTATTTAATATCAACTGATGCAGTTTTCCATCAGGTACTGCCTAAAGGATCGTCCGTTGGATAGGAAATGATATGCCCTATCTAGTATCTGTGAAATGGTACGCCCTATTTGTTATCGACTGACGCAGTTTTCCAACAGGTACTACTCAGGGATCGGTCGTTGGATTTGAAATGGCACGCCGTATTTTGATAGGCTATCTATAGAATGGTACGCCTTATTTGATATTGACAGACACACCCTTTCCCAACAGGATCGTCCATCGGACCTGAGATGGTACGCCCCTATTTGAAATCGACTGCCCCTTTTTTCCAGTAAGTAAGATCCCAGGACGATCCGCTCGTTGATGCTTTCCATATTTACAGCTGCTGTACTACTCATTTGATATCAGCTGACACGCCCTTTTCAAACAGGTACGGCTCAGGGATCGTCCGTTCGTTCCGGTAAGGCCCCTGGTTCCACTAATTGCCCCCGGCGGGCCACACTTCACACGGGCGGTGGGACCGTCACCACGCGGCCCGCCAATGTCATGCTCCATTTACTGTTGAAAAATGCGCCACGGGGGTACAATTAAATCCCCTTTCCGGTGCTCTTGGGTCTGTTTCATTAGAGTTCAGGCAATTAATATGCAGGCTGAGAGTCGAGGGGATGCCAGACTAGATCAGCCTGACCGTTACTTTTCGAGATCAGGAGAAAGGGAGTGGAGAAGAGAGATAAAAGAGAGACGCAGGAATGAGAATAGCAATAGACTCGTTGAACACGAGCGTTAATCCGCGGTCGTTAGTTTGTAGCAGCGACTCCGTGGATTGATATGTTGGCGAGAAACAGAGTAACGACGCTTTTTAACGAGGATTTTGCATCCCACTTTTGCTGACAAATCTCTCTCTCTCTCTCTCTCTCTCTCTCTCTCTCTCTCTCTCTCTCTCTCTCTCTCTCTCTGTTATTTATTGCACGCGCTTACATCATATTAATAATGTAATTATATCAGTTGCTAAATAGTCCCTTAATTTTTTTTTTATAACAAGACACTTTAAGTGACTGATCAATTGCCTCGAGACTATAAACGACGACAATTAGGAATTCTCCGAGATAAAGAAGAAGGGAAACCAATCACGGAAACGTAGAAACGAGATGAAGAAGTCACCGGGAAAAGTTTTGTAAAGAATGAGTGGTCAGGGGATTGGTGCTCGGGGACTTGATTGGAATGGGAGGGGACCCTCGACGTTGGGACGGGTCCCTCCCATCCAGTGAGGACAAATGGCCTACAATCACATTTACCGATTCACTGAACAGGAAGGAAGGATTAAGGTATATAAAAGTAATCTCCCCCCCCCCCCCCGCCCTCTCTCTCTCTCTCTCTCTCTCTCTCTCTCTCTCTCTCTCTCTCTCTCTCTCTCTCATATACAATATATATATATATATATATATATATATATATATATATATATATATTTCAGCGGATATCTCTCTCTCTCTCTCTCTCTCTCTCTCTCTCTCTCTCTCTCTCTCTCTCTCTCTCTCTCTCTCTCTCTCTCTCTCTCTCTCTCTTTTATCTCTCTCTCTCGCTCTCTCTCTCCTCTCTCTCTCTCTCTCTCTCTCTCTCTCTCTCTCTCTCTCTCTCTTTTATATATATATATATATATATATATATATATATCCAGTATATATACAGTATATATATATCCTTGCAAAGGAAACTACCCCCCTGGTGAAGATGGACTCTTAACATCCTTCCCTTTTGCACCCAGGAGCATTCCCTAATGAATTGATTTCCTGTTGCTGGTGGCATGTCCATGCATTCTAATCAGGTACTCCGGGAAGATCACCTAGATCTATCCCAAGGGCTTTTCACGAATATCCAATATTTCCATTTCGTCTGCGTTGGTTATATACACATGGTACCTTTCTTGTGTGCACAATATTTCCAGTGTAATGGGTCTTCACAAGGACATACATGTTCTCGTATTTAGCGGTTAATCTCTCTCTCTCTCTCTCTCTCTCTCTCTCTCTCTCTCTCTCTCTCTCTCTCTCTCTCTCTCTCTCTCTTCTTTATCACTGTTGCAAGGAGCACACTACGTGACAAACAGAGGACCGAGCCAGCTTTGCACTCCAAGACTTAGGAAAATCTTTTTCCATCTTACACATGCGCGCTCTCACATTTTATGCCATGGTCACTGAGGCAGACAAATCCTCGTTTCTATCGCAACCTAAAAAACAAAAAAATAACTGGAACTAAAATTAGATGTGTAAGTGAATATGACTTGGGTTACCAAGCAAGGAAAGTGATCGATGGCTGTCACCAGTTTCTTATCATTGTTGTTTTCTTCTTTTTTCTTTTTTTTATTATTTTAATGGAGTTATCTTAATCAAGATGAAAAAGTGTGGATAATACTCTTTATGTTAGCAATAAGTATTTTATGGCTTTTATCAAATGTTCTATTCGTGTCCCATGATTTTCTTTTATTAATTAATTTTAGGTTCTTGGGCGTCGTGAAATCAAAGGTCACTGACGTTTTCTAATATTCATATATGATATTTTACATTTTAGGATTTTATAAAATTTGAGGATATAGCATTCATTAGAGCTATTGGATAATTGGGTTTTACTAAATATCTTTTTTCATATACCAGGTTTTTCCTTTGGTATTAGGAAAGTCTTTAGGGATGGGGTCGCTAGCCTAGTGCCGGATATCTCAAGATACAAAGAATTTTTGGATACCGATTTAAATCTGTGCACGGTGGTGGTCGGTATGCCATAAGAGATTCACAAGGATTCACCTGAACCCACCGCTGCACCACTTGGCCTTGGAGTTCACTCTAGTGTATTGTATATTCTTAGGTGGGTGATGTGTATGTATATATATGTGTGTATATATATATATATATATATATATATATATATATATATATATTATGTTTATTATTATTATTATTATTATTATTAATATTATTATTATTATTATTATTATTATTACTACTTGCTAAGCTGAAACCCTAGTTGGAAAAGCAGGATGCAATAAGGCCAGGGGCTCCAGCAGGGAAAATAACCCAATAAGGAAAGGAAACAAGGAAAACTAAGATATTTTAAGAACAACATTAAGATAAATATTTCCCATAAGAACAATAAAAACTTCAACAAAACAAGAGGAAGGGAAATAAGATAGAATAGTGTGCCCGAGTGTATCCTCAAGCAAGAGAACACTAACCCGAGACTGTGGAAGACCATGGTACAGAGGCTATGGTACTACCCAAGACTAGAGAACAGTGGTTTGATTTTGGAGTGTCCTTCTCTTAGAAGAGCTGCTTACCATAGCTAAACAGTCTCTTCTACCCTTACCAAGAGGAATGTGGCCACTGAATAATTACAGTGCAGTCGTTAACCCCTTGAGAGACGAATTGCTTGGTGATCTCAATGTTGTCAGGTGTATGAGGACAGAGGAGAATATGTAAAGAATAGGTCAGACTATTCGATGTATGTGTAGGCAAATGGAAAATATTTTGAACTGTAACCAGAGAGAAGGATCTAATGTAGTATATATATATATATATATATATATATATATATATATATATATATATATATATATATATATATATGAGTGTAAATAAATATGTTAGCATATATATATATGTATATATATGTGTGTGTGTATATATACATATATATATACATATACATATATTTATACATATATATAAATGTATATATATATTTGTGTTTAAGTCAATATGTTAGCGCGCATATATATATATATATATATATATATATATATATATATATATGTGTGTGTGTGTGTGTATATATATATATATATATATATATATATATATATATATATATATATATATATATATATATGCATTTTATTAGCAATTACTTAGGAGCTATAAAGGTACATATCTATTTTGTTCATTTTGAAAGAAAGTTATATTTTACAGATACAACACAATCCTTTTCTTTACCATGAAGAATCGAATAGGGAAAGCGATTAGGTAACACAGTAAACAGTAAATGTATGAAAAGTTTGGCTCCAGTATATTTGTATTCATAAAGCAGAGAAAGGTAGACGTATGTATTTGGTTAAACATATTAGTATTACCAGAAGGTACAGAACATGATGATAATATTTCACGGTCCTAGTTCCCTTTTCCCGTCTAGGTTTGCTGCAATATCCTCGTCATGAACCTTTGCCAGTTCAAGGAAAACTTCGAAAAAATGTTGCAATGGCAAAGCTTTTCCAAGGATATGTCGTGGATGCAATGTGATTAATCATTACGGGTTCATAGGGGAAATGTTACATGGGGAGAGCAAGGGGAGACACTGGTGATATTTATATTTTCACTTCATTATGTTTTAATTTTGAATTAGGTTGGAACACTTTCAAAATCGTTCTAAAGTTCATTTTCTTGCAAAGAATCAATTGAAGGATCTGAAAAAGATTTTTTTTTCTAAAATCATTATTTAGCATAACATTGCAAAGCAAAGCATTTCAATTATGGCATGTGGCCTTCATGCAGGTTTCTTTCTAATTAGGTGAAGTTTTCTTTTCCAAGGCTTGTAAGCTTTATAGAACAGAATTAAAGAAAACATGGACAACTTTAGTTCCTTCAGTCACTTATGGTTTATATACCATCACAATCCCAATATGCAAAGGTCTATAATTTCGAACACTTATTCCAATGCTTAAGTTTGCTTGTCCTCCATGTTCCATAAACATTCAAAACATTTTCCGCCAGGGCAGCCGTTACTCAAACTTCCATAAACTATGTTTAAAAAAAGATTAAAGGGTCATTTTAGAAAGAAAAAGGATACCCAGATGGTTGCGTTGTCTGGAGTCGTGAATGGTTCTAAAAAGAAATTGATTATAGAATATTTAAAAATGCATAACCTACTTATATATTTCTCTCAGAGTATGATTGAAGTTCGATGTCAGGATGCCAGAAAACTTCAAATCAATCAATCATTCAAAGTATGCAACAAAATGGTGTCTGAAGTTTCAGTAATACAGAAGGAAATTAGTGAAATGAAAATAACCGATTGATTGAAATCGGGGTTATTAGTATCATAAATATAAATGTAATAATAATTTGTTTTGAATTTTCCTGTCTTCAGTACAGTAACTAGTAATAATTTATTGATATGTCCAAATGCTAAATGAAATAATTGTGGGCACCTTTTAATTAATCGCTTAAGGAAACCGCTAACAACATCTGTTGAAGTGTGAAACGCTTATTTTAGAGTGGATGATATTCCAAGTACATCGTATTTTTCGTTTTATTTAAGACATTTCTCCCAGTGTTTTATTTGTAAACCTCCTCTGGTATTGCATTTGATAATGAGATCCTACTTTCTTTCTTTCCTTTATACACGTGTGTCATGCATGATACATTTGAGTTTGTTAATACCTTGCCCTTAGCCATCCTGACTGTAATCATCAAACTTGACTAAATGTCTGTGTCCTATTTCCAAGATTAAGTCAAGTCTAAATCTTTCTAAGCTTGCCCGGGAGTCTAGCCTGAAATAAAAACTGTTTTGACGTTGATTTTTGTTCAACTTTTTATGTATGATATCTATCCTTTATTTGTTAAAGTCAGCCGCCTTCACTAAAACATATAAGTTCGATTTTACCTGAATATTCAAGATACCTTTGTTTCTCCTATGAATTATAATATAGACTTCATTGGTGAATAATGTGACAAAAAAATATCAAATGTTAGTTACCCTCGAACTCTAGTGTCTATTAATTAAGAACCTTTTTTAGATGGTAATTATGGATTGTCCATTGTTTTGTAGTAAAATTAGAAAGGTTATGTTGAGAGTTAAAAAGTTTGGTTTGTAAAAACAATCTTATTTGGCATGCATAACCCTATAGTGAAGCAGACGTACAGATTGAAGCCAAAATTAATTCATCATTACGAGTTCCAAAGTCGAACATGAATATGAGATAGTCTTGATATATGGCCTCCGTACTTCGATATTGAGGCAAATGTTTGTGATGACGTCAAGATTAACTTGTAGAGGGCAATGGGTGTAAACTCATTACAAATGCTGAAAATCTAGTTTCCTACTTAGATGCCATTTGATTATTCGAGAGACAAGGATTAGGAGCTTGTCAGGAATTTTGAGAAGACTACTTTTTCTTGGAGCGTGAACCATGTTTACTTATTAGTACCATCACTGAATTCGAGAAATAAGCCGGATACTAGTTTAGGTATATTTATTATTATTATTATTATTATTATTATTGCTTGTTAAGCTACAACCCTAGTTGGAAAAGAAGGATGCTATTAGCCCAAGGACTCCAACAGGGAAAAGAGCCCAGTGAGGAAAGGAAATGAGAAAATAAAACATTTTAAGAAAAGTAGCAACATTAAAATAAATCTTTCATATATAAGCCATAAAAAATCAACAGGAAGAGAAATAAGATTGGATAGTGTGCCCGAGTGTACCCTCAAGCAAGAGAACTCTACCCCAAGACAGTGGACGACCATGGTACAGGGGCTATGGCTATATCCAAGACTAGAGGACAGTGGTTTGATTTTGGAGTGTCCTTCTCCTAGAAGAGCTGCTTACCATACCTAAGAGTCTCTTCTACCCTTACCGAGAGGAAAGTAACCACTGAACAATTACTGTACGGTAGTTAATTCCTTGAGCAAAGAAGAATTGTTTGGTAATCTGTGTTGTCAGGTGTATGAGTACAGATGAAAATTTGTAAAGAATAGACCAGATTATTCGTTGTATGTGTAAGGAAATGGAAAATAAGCCGTAACCAGATAGAGGGATCCAATGTAGTACTGTCTGGCCAGTCCAAGGACTCAATAACTCTCTCGCGATAGTATCTCATCGAGTGGCTGGTGCCCTGGCCAACTTACCAACTACAATTCAAGCACATAAGTCATTACTTGAATTTATTTGTGCATGCAAGATGAACAATAATTTCTTTTCATCGTAATTCTCCACACTGCGATTCGTCTCCTCATGTATGGTACTTGAATAGTAATGAGATTTGGAGTCTTTATTAGTTTCTTTTGTCATTATCTTAATCCTTTTAGATATTTTATCTATCATTTCAATGATGTTTAAACTTCTACATTTTGACTAATCCCTCGTATCCCTTGTTTGTTTGTTTGTTTATATTTCATTTGAATAATGAATATTCTTAATTCTCTTTGGAAAAAGACAATTACTTATGCTACAGACACGTGATTTCCACATTTCCTCAAGGGGAATTATTACGTAAAGTTTAATGGAATTTTCTGTAAGAGCGATCAGTGCCGTCTTCGGAGAGATCATTTGCATAATTCTTCTCCACTACAGAGAGTTCTTTAATTAGCTGTTTACTCTCTTAAATAGCTCACCTGAGTCCGTGACTAAGAGAGAGAGAGAGAGAGAGAGAGAGAGAGAGAGAGAGAGAGAGAGAGAGAGAGAGAGAGAGAGAGAGAAAAGGCAAGGTTTTTACGTCTTGGAAAAGCTGAAGTTGTCAGTAGTAACAAAAATTTATTTTTATCTTTTGAAGACGTCATTGTATTCTATAATCCTAAATATACTAAAATTCTATATGCACTTATGATTTAGGATTCATTGAATTAAAAATTTTAAAAGTCATGATACGCTTTTCAAAGATTCTTGTTTTCTGACGCGATGTTATGTAATAACAATTTTACGTGTAGTTATTGTTTTATCCATTTCGAAAAGGTTTTAGCTATCACTAACAGTTCAAAGGGATTAGATTGCTTCCCTGTTTAGTTTGCAAGATTAAGATCCTTTGTTTGATACATAAGAAATGAAAAGTTTCAAGTATACTACCGCATGAAATCAGCAAATCTCTCTCTCTCTCTCTCTCTCTCTCTCTCTCTCTCTCTCTCTCTCTCTCTCTCTCTCTCTCTCTCAGAAGTAAGTATTCCTGCTTTAGAGAACCTGCGAAAGTACGCTAACTAAACTTGAAGCATGGTACAAATGCTAATTCACTGATACTATTTAAAGCTATAAAATCAAAGAGTTTCTTTTAAATAAATACACTATCATTAAGTTCTCTACATTATGCTTATTTTAATTTGTTTCTTGGATTTTTTACCACATGATATTTCTTACCAAATCTTTATTCAGTTATTAAAGATGCATGAAACTCGGTGTGTGTGTATATATATATATATATATATATATATATATATATATGTGTGTGTGTGTGTGTGTGTGTGTGTGTGTATGAGTGTGTGTGTTTGTGTGCGTGTGTGTATCATAAGAGTTTAATATTTGTATAATGGTGTTATTCCTATAACAGATTTTCTAATGTTTTTGATCTGTATCTTAACTAATATTCAGCTACATGTCTTCTTCCTTCTTTGTTTGTTGCAAATTGCTTATCCTTCCACTCTATAGATATTTGGGTTAATCATAATGCTTAGCTCATTCTAAGTAAGAGAATATGAATCTGTCATCTGTCTTAAGTAAATAAGTTTGTTCGATAGGGTTATGTGTGTAATCATCTTAACTGTCATAAAAGTTTATTTCTCACTTGTTCTTTTAAAATATGATGGAATGAATATGTAAATTTATATCTGTCGTATCAACATACCAAATTGTGTAGGTAGTTAAAGTAAAGAGAGTCGAAACTATTTTAAGTTCTGTTACAGAAATTCATACCTGATTCAAATCCCAATGTTAGGATGTCTTTCACATGCATGTCTCAAAATTTATGGTTGTATGTATACGATGTATACACTTAGTAAATAGTGAACGTGCCCTGCCGTTCCTCACCGGTCTTTAGTGTAAACGTAGCTGCTGTTCGTGTCTTGACCGTGAGTCTTAGAGCGTGAGCCAAAGGCTTTAGCGAGTGACTAATTCCCTCGAGAAATGAGTTATATGTTGGATGAGCTTTAGATACATGCTGATGGAGATGATGGCCATGGTGGCATTTAGATGGAATTAGATAATTCGCTACTGAAGATGTTACTCTACTTATTTGCATTAAAAATTATTATTATTTCTTTTTCTTTTTGAGTGAAACGTCATAAAGATCTTTTTCACTTCATGACCCCCCCCCCCCTAATTATTGCCAAAGACACATCGTTATTTTCTGCGCAGCATATGTTGTTGGATATAACAATATACGATTATAATCATTTCAAAACTATGAATTCAGCTGAATAATACAGAGCGGGTTATTTTGAATTCAGTCTTAAACTAATGTTTATCAAATTGTTCTAAGTATTAATATATTTAGAAAAAGACAGGACTAGACGATTTATACTGATATAAACTTACCAATCGAAGAGACCACTATATTTCTTCTATGACCAGAAATTCTTATTGAGACAGGATCCCATTCATTGGCATTTTTTGTAGAGGTCATTTTCCTGTTTATTGTCACGTACTCGCTCTACGGTCTCTAAGCAACCCTGGTTTGTTGCTTCCTTTTGTTGCTAAACAAGAATTGGAACATAGAAGTTTAATAGAACTCTGGAAATGGAATGTATAGCGATTAATTTATAATTTTGCTTGGTATTACATCCACATACGTTGTTCCCATTAATTACGGATCCGTCTGTGACACCTATTATCCCAAGGCAACACCTCTCAAGGTTTTGTAATACTCTGAAGTAAGAATATAATCAGTTTTATTTGTGTATATATATATATATATATATATATATATATATATATATATATATATATATCTTCCTTTATGTAGAAATTATATCACTTACTGGTCAGACAAGTATTACCAAATGGTTTTGAGTGACATGTATTTTAGTCTTCGACCTCAATCTGACGCTGGTGTCTATTTACAACTGGGTCAATTAGTCACTAGATGGACCAGATGCCCATAAATGACAGAAGCAAGGGACAGTGGCAATGCCCTGGCTAGTAGGACAGTGTCTTAGAGACAAACCAAATGTGTATATGATCTGCGTCCAAGTCCCCTCTCCACCTAAGCTAGGACCCGGTGGTACCAGACAACGGTTGCTGATGACTCAGCAGATAGACCTTTAGGCTCCCCCCAACCCGCTATTCTTAGGTCACAAGGATGGTAAGGTTGCAGAAAGTACAAGAAACTATCGAGTTTGAGCGTGAGCCGGACCCCATTCCGGCGATCGCCAGGGACGGATGTTTCCAATAGGCCATCGCTATTTTTTTATGCCGTAGATTCAATGTTAGAACTTGAAATATCTTTTACTTATTTTGTGAGTATGCAATACGCATAGGTAATGTATTTGTTTACCTATGTGTCTTTTTTATTCAACTTTGGTGTAAATTCTTTACAATGTTCGGCTGATGGTTATTCACCTTCCCACTATTTGGATCCATAATTTTTCTACTCCTTTCAATCTTTTTACCTCCATTTGCTTGTGTTCCATAATCTCATCACTGTTTTCTAGTGGGTTTCTTGTATATTTGTTTTAGTTGTATGTTTATATAAAATTTGTGTATCATATTTTTAATGGCCTAAAGGTTCAACACCTAAGAAATTCTTAGATGTCTTTCGGTATAATACAAGAATACAACCTAGGTTTAAGTTCTAAATATGTTGAAAGATTTTCGTTTCTATGCAGGAAGTTGAGGAGGAATTGCTATTTTTCTTGTACTGGAAATTATATACAAAACAGTAAAGATTGATAAGTAAAATATGGAAATTAATTGACTTTGCTCTAATTTTCTCGTGGGATAATGAATAAAAGTTGGTAAGGAATATTGAGCGGATAGAAATATTATTCAGCAAGGTAAAGCGTTAGTTAAGATGCGTGTTTTCAAATGGTGTATGAAAAACATTTATCCTAGTCTTCATTTTGTGTGATAGGGTTTTATTGAAGATTTTATGACAAAATGTAATGAAAAGAATCATATTAAGAGATATCACGGGGGTTGCTGATGCAACTGAATCCCTTGTGCAAGTATACTACAGGAAGTTGACAAGTTAAATCCCAAGAAATATCTTTGTTTCTCTTTTATCTTTGATTTCTTTGCGTGATTGGTTGAAACAGTATGTTAAATGTAAACATAAGAATATGGAAACAGATTTAAATAATTTAAATTACTATCACGTGTATTTTCATGTTTATAAAGTGCAGTATACTGTATTCCTACAAAACTCACATATTGCGTAAAACTAATCTTGCAAGCGAGACCGAATGAAAATATTATAAACTATGCGTATAAAAGGATGGTAAAACGTTTTATGTAACCCCCCACATACATATATACAGTATATACATATATATATGTATATATATATATATTATATATATATATATATATATATACGTATATATATGTGTGTGTGTGTGTTTGTATATAAATATATATATATATATATATATATATATTTATATATATATATATGTATATATATGAATATGTATATATATATATATATATATATATATATATATATATATATATGAAAATAAAAACCTGGCATCATTAATTTTGACATCTGATGGGAAAGGATGATTAATTTGTAGAAAAACTGGCCACGTTCGTTTCCTGTATCCCCTCTGGAACTCTCCGAAGGTCAAGTAGCTAATTGTGATATCCTCAGGGCTTTTTTCTTTCCTCCTCCAGGAATGAAACTAAAGGATGTCCCTTTATTACCGATAACCTTGCACATGTAATAGATTGTATCTTTAACAGAAAGGCTTCTTTGGATTATTATTGCTATAGATTAAGCTACGCAACCACGTAGTCACAGTACTTGACTAGTTATAGACTGCGATGTAGATGGATATTAAAGGTTAAAAGGGAAGAAACCCTTGGAAACAAATTATTATTATTATCATTATTATTATTATTATTATTATCATCATTATTATTATTAGCTAAGCTACAACCCTAGTTGGAAAAGCAAGATGCAATAAGCAAAAGGGCTCCAACAAGGAAAAATAACAGAGTGAGGAAAGGAAATTAGGAAACAGATAAATTACAAGAGAAGTAACAAACAATTAAAAAAATATTTTAAGAACAATAACAGTATTAAAATAGTTCTTTCATATATAAACTAATGAATGAGAGGCAAAAGTCAGAATTAAATGTAGGTATCGCCCTAACAAGGAATCTTCCTCTCTCTTGGGAGAGACCGAGGGAGACAGTTTTTGGTAGATTTAACGGTGATCACTTGTTACTTATCGTCCCGTGAGGAGTGTCTATCCTCTCATTTTGATAAGGATCGTATATGAATAGAGAATAGGACGCCTTGAGGAGGGAGGGAGAATTTCGTCAACCCACCCTCTTGCTAAATATATTTTTTCCTTTCTTTGCCATTTAGAGGGTGGCTTTAATGTATCAATCTCTAGTAACTCTCAAATGCTATGTTAAGTAATGTCAAGTTATCCGTGATTGGAGAAGTAAAAAAGTTATATGGTTGTTCTGCACTGAAAACTATTCATTATGGTTATGAAAACATAAGTATATCCAATATCTGTATTTGATAAAAAATATAAATAACTATGAATTCTGTTAAAGTTATTTTAACTAATATTTTTCTATGAAGCCTGACTACAGGAGCCCAAATTTAAAGCCGTCTTTAATGTTTCATTCTTGTTGGTCAGTGAGTCGAACAAAGGCAACGTTCAGAATCAGGTTTGTTTTCCACCTATATTATTTACATTACTTTTTTATGCATATCACAACAAGTTTTGCCATTAGGATTTTTTTTATGATATTCAATATTTTGTTACTGTCTCCCATTAAATTGTGATGAAACGCCTAAAAAATCGCCTTAAAAAAGCACGATATTCTCATATGAAAAGGCAGCTTACGTGTGTGTATGGACTAATTTTAATTCACATATACAGAATAGTAAGTAGAGTAACTTTTATTTACACAAATGCTAACGATCTTATACAAACATATAAAGTCATTACTGTATGCATATAGATGTTTAGAAAATATGCACGAGCAAGTACTGGAATGAATGGCATTTTCCATTTCCATTATGGAGATTTCTAATTTTCGTAAGGATTCTATACCCAAAGGGACTATTACCTAAAATCAATTGTATGCACATTTTTCATTATGAATGAACAGAAGTATGTATCATCCTTGAATGTTAAATCCATCTTTGTGTATGCCATTACAAGCCATAGTTGCATGGGCGTGGTGCAAGTGTAGACTGTCATGGTGGTGAGCTGATAATCTGTAATGCCCAAATTGACCCTATCCTCCTAGCCATTAGTGATCGTAGGGTGGGCAATATCCATGCTGTTTTGGGCGTGCTGCAGCCATGCTGCTGTAAGGACATCGAAAATTAACACTTGCTAAATTAACGGAATAGCTTTGACTTTCCTTTTAAGAGTTCACAGGGTATGATCCCTGCCAGACTAAAGGGGAGGCCTTTGCTCGCCTGATACTTATAGTTTAGTTTTTTCTTCGAGTTCAAGTTGCACATTGGCTCAAACTTTTTTTTTCTTTTTTTTTTTTTTGGTGACTATATATCTGCTCAGATGAATCTATAATTAGAGCTTTTACGTACTTTGTCTCCGTAATTGTTTTGATTGATGCACGTTTTTCGAGGCAGCGGAAATGAACTTATTAAATGTTATAAAAGCTAATTATATATATATATATATATATATATATATATATATATATATATATATATATATATATATATATATATATATTTATATATATATGTATATATATACATATATATATAATTTATATATATACATAATTTATATATATATATATATATATATATATAGAGAGAGAGAGAGAGAGAGAGAGAGAGAGAGAGAGAGAGAGAGCTTTACATTTTTACTAATCATTTTACCCTTCAGTGCATGGTGGGTCACAGTGAGGTTCTAGTTTTTCTATTTCTTAGCAACTTTTTAAGGACGAGTTTGCTACCCCCATATTTTTTCCTGTCTCCAGCAGACGATTTTAAACCTGTTAAAATGGTAGGGATCAATGATAGCATATAGTTGCCATTTAATATTTTAGTAAACAGGAACCGAGTGCTGAGTATCTGGGTCTGGTGTATTCAAGATGATGTTTGTGACATGCAAAAATTCCAATTTGAACGATAGTGTTGTTTATGTCTCTCTTTCCAATTCGTGAGATTTCATAAAACTAGATGATTGGTTAAAATCTGTCTCTAAAAGCTCCTCATTTCATGTGAGATTACTTCAAACCTTAGTAATCGTAATGCAGTGTAGTGGAGCATTACTGCTTATGGTGTGCGCTCAAATTACGCCGTCTAAGACAACCTCTTTTCTACGAACCTCATAGAGATCCTTCACCGTTCGTCTGTCTCCGAAGACTTTGGTCGTAAGCACTAAGTTTTAGAGTAATGACTGGCAATAATTATAAACATATGTTTCAAGAACATACAGCCGGTAATGACTTGAATGGAGCAAGACACCTCTTTCGTGAAATTGGAGTATTTTGTAGTGACTCATTACTTCACCCAGACGCAATTCGATGCTCATTCGTTTTCTTATGAAAATAAATCTTGATGGGATTGAATTTCGAGGAAGACGGTTTTACACCTGATTATAATTTGATTCTCGTAACGTCGATAATAAAATGAATTAGATTTTCATAAATCTTTGAAATCATGTGATAACAATTTATGCGAAACTGCCTGGATGTAGCTGAAGGTGTGAAATATCAAAGTTGAATTTTAAATTTTATCGTTGGAATTTATTATTACAAATAAATCTGTGGAAATGTGGGTTGCGGTACATTTAAAACGCCCAGGTTGAGCGAACCTCTAACTTGTAAATTGTGAGTACGAGAGAGAGAGAGAGAGAGAGAGAGAGAGAGAGAGAGAGAGAGAGAGAGAGAGAGAGAGAGAGAGAGAGAGAGAGAGATATTGTACAACAGTTGGGAGATCCGACACCTAGTGAACTACATAACCCGTTCGATGTCTGAGCATGAAAGAAATATGATGGAATGACTTATTGAAAGTTGAGATTAAATTGAATTGTTGTGATAAAATTGAAAATTTACTGAAAGGTATCCTAGATGCTTCTATGAATAATTACTAGTCGATCGCATACCTACGTTTATGCTATAATGAAAATATACAAGTGGAAATTAAGCCTTGACGTGATTATCTTGTTCAAGTGAACAGGACTAGTAGTCGGATTAAATAAAGAGAGTTATATCTCTTGAGAAAAATAAAGAAAAAAGGCCTTATAATGAGAGAGAGAGAGAGAGAGAGAGAGAGAGAGAGAGAGAGAGAGAGAGAGAGAGAGAGAGAGAGAGAGAGAGAGAGAGAGAGAGAGAAGGATTACATTTCGCATTTCAATCTATCTATTTTTTTTTACCAAAGATATTTCAAGATTCAGTGTTAAAGAATCAATTTTTGTTTTTTCTATCCCTTTACCTCGCTGACCTATTCACTGTATAAAACTGTGGGGGCGTAAAGCGAGGAGATATCTGTGGGTGGTTTGGGCATGGGCGTAGGTGTGGATATATAAAAAAGGGCGTGTGGGCGTGGGCTGGTGCAAGTCATGAGGGCGGAGACCCGAGACCTCTGAGACAACAGGACTTCGACCCCCACCCGGGCCACTGTTAGTTACCTCTGCCTCGCTTCTTGTTCCCATTATATTGGACTTTATAGGATTTTATATTGGACTTTATAGGACCTTTTATTTCTTCCGTCCTCCTTATTGCCCCTTTTGGCGTTTTACGTTTCGTTTTGTTTACGCAAAATGACCTTTCTTCGGTAGATTAACAGACTGTTATTGTTTTTGTTATTTTTGTATAATGAGCATATATTCGTTTGGAATAAGACTAAATAGTAATATTTTTTTCAGGCTAAGGTTCCATAAAATAAAAAAAAAATAAAACAGTAAAAGACAGTAAATTACTCATCATGATAAAAAATAAAGAACAGACATGGTTGTTTGAAAAGACGGTATGTGTATGAAAACCTAAGACATATCGAATAGTTTTTATTTCCTCCCTTTATTATTATTATTATCAACTAACGAAAGTGTTTTTATGATATTTGAGAAGAAAGAGCTAGTTTAAAGGAATTTTTATTTTCTTTACATCTGTATTGGTTATCATGACATAAAAATAAAAAAATTTATTTTGTGGAAAACAGGAAAATCACGTATAGCTAGATGATCTTAGAATTGTATATAAATTTGCAATCGTTTCCTATTTGTAATACATTGATAAATAAATTAAAATTATGATGTACATTATATTGCTCTACATTTCCTTTTTTAAGATTTTGTGATAATTAAACGCGGACTTTATTACCCACAGACTGTGTTATACTCAGAAAAATTTAATATATGGATACACATTGTATTTTTGTCTTGATAGGATGATGATGATGATGATGATATTATTATTTGTATGTTTGTTAAATACAGTTAAGAAACTTAATCTATGTTTGTCACTGGGCTAGTGGAGTCATGAGAAACCTGACTTATTGATTTGAAAATCTCGCAATATAGACTTGTCTTTATTTAACAAAAGGAAAATTAAATTGTTTCTTCATTAATTGATAAGTTTTTAGTGATTATTTAGAATAAAAATTGTCTTTGAAAGTAAAATTTCATTATTATGGCAGAATTCAAATTTTTGGCAGTTATTGTGGATATATGTGTTCCCTTAAGTATTTTTGTTTATTGGAATTTGGTAGCTTGCGTTGGTCCTTCTTATGAAGATGGGGAAATATTCTAAAAGATTCTTATTATCTCTAGACTACGAATATTTTTTTTTTTTTTTTTTTTTTTTTTTTTGCGCAAAGCTTTTCTGAAAATGTTGTCCTGATTTTGTGATGAAATAAAAGTACTGGAACAATTAATTATTTTGATAACAGACTTTTATGATTAGAATATGATATATCGGTTACTCTTATGTCATTGCAAACGTGCAAGGGCTATACGAACAAGAATAGTTCCTTATATGATCCCGTAATCATTTGAGAATGCTATTGAAGCCTGATAGCAAGTAAATCCGAACTTCAATTGATATAATCAAAGGAATATTTACCAGTTGCCTGTTTGTTCCTTTTTTGTAATCAAGTCCATACAAAATTTAGGTCTCAAGGTCCTTGGGAAATTATATCATTTGAACTTTGTTATTTTTTTTATTTAAGAAATTATACTCAATTTTTTTTTAATGAGACGCATTTGCACCGACTCGCAGCGGTGCCCTTTTAGCTGGGAAAAGTTTCCTGCTATCTGATTGGTTAGAATTATCTTGTCCAACCAATCAGCGATCAGGAAACTTTTCCGAGCTAAAAGGGCACCCTTGCGAGTCGGTGCAAATCTGCCCCACTATAAAGAATTGAGTATAGTATATTGACATATATTTTTAGGAATTTATTTTTTTCATACGCCTACATTATAAGAATTTCAATTTTTTAAAGTTTTGCAATACCTTGAAACTCTAAACAGTTCAGATAATAATGTAAATTTAGGAAAATAGAAGATATAGGTTTTGTTCTATTATTTTTAGTTTAATTTACTGGTTATGTGTATATTTAATATATCATTGCATAGAATGCACAGAACTGTCATTTTCTTGTGATGCGATAGGATCTATATAATATTTCTTTCTCAAATACTTTAATTTACTTAATGATGTATATAAAAATAAGATATGAAGTTATATTGTAGACTCAAAGCTTAACGCAATACATGATCAAAATTAAAACTGAATCCAGACAGGTTTCGTTTATTTTACTCATATATATATGCATATATATATATATATATATATATATATATATATATATACATATATATATAGGTGTGTGTGTGTGTGTGTTTGCGCGCACTTTCCACTAAACGTATTCGTATATTCTTTGCGTTGTTTAGCACAAGATTCAACTCGCCATCATATATTATTATTAATAAAAATCATCATTAGTTAGCAGTGTTCATCGTGTAGAGTAAGGAGTCAACAATTAAAGTGATAACCATGAAATTACTTGTTTACATAGACAGAAGCTATCTGGAATGCAGGGTACAATTATAATGCAGGCTGTAATCATTGGAACTTATGTAGCACCAGTGTGTGCTCAGACAGCTTGCTTTCTTAATTGTGTTGATAATTGATCCTTTAATAACAATGCATTTTGTAAAGATGAAGTTAAAAGGTAAAAAGTCACATTAGAGTGCTCCAAGTGAAAGTTATGGGTTATTGCACTAGTTCAGTTGCTGATTGGGTAAAAACCGTAAAATTAGGAAAAAGATTTACATACGGTGCTGTTCTCGTTTTACGTTTCGTAGATTGCTCCTAGTTTTGTTGAAGACGTGTCTCGAGGGTATGTACGAGTAAGATACATTTATTTTCGGGGCTGCAAATAAATAGTGTTGCTTTTTGCAGTACTGTCTAGTGAGTTCTTTACTATTATTGTCCTATCCGTGTATGTTTGGTGAACATCAAAGGAGGCCAAAATATGTCAACACTTAAGCCCAGGGCCAAATCGTGAGGTATTGGCATTGTACTTACAGCTACATTTCAAAATTCTAGCTTTTGTAGAAGTTAACCAAAAAAGCCTATTTAGAAGTGGAAAGGAATAGATAACCTAGATTGAAATACAATAGCTACTTCATTAAAGGAAAATACTGGAACTACGGGATATGAAACTGTAACCAAAGCACTTTACAAGTCTAACTATTCTTAAAGGAAAAGAAAGTTTCACGAATTAGACTGATTAGAACAAGAACGACAGCCCTGAAGGTGCAACATCGAACCTGTTACTACAGTGGGATCATTCAGTTCATCAGAGAGGAGAGAAGTGGAGTGGATGACAGAGATGGAAGTATATACGCTACTTCATTGCAGAAAAACTTCTAGAACATGGAGAGAAGTTGTCGTGAGGAATAGATATGTTTCAAGGGAATTTAAATCAAGGACCAACGTAGTTTTCAGGTCTAGATCTCCGAAGAAGTGAGGAAGAGTCACGATTTACACAGAATTGCACAACTGAAAGTGATCATGGAAATCAATGCTGCTTTTGGACCTTAAGCTTCATCGAAAGGAGAGAGCCGGTGGGATCGTTTTTGAAATACCGTGAAGCTTTTTGAAGGTAAATTTTCGTATTTAAAAATAAATCTCGAAATTTTCAAACATTCCGAAAAATCTGTTTAAAAAATATGGTAATTATTTTCAGTTTTTCTTATTTTTGTGCTTCTCAGTTTCACGTTCATAGCTTTTACATTGAAATGTAATTTCATTCATCAACAATTGTAGCCCTGACAAAGAATAATATGATAATGGAACAAAGCAGTTGCCGGCTACAGATATAAAGTGGAACAACTTAGTTGGAGTTTTCGTACTTTCTCCAAACCTAAGCTTTATATTTTTTAAAATTAGAGATACGTCATCATACTTTGGACGCCACACATACACCATATGATAAGTGCATAAGTAAGAACAAGCCATATATATATATATATATATATATATATATATATATATATATATATATATATATAGTATATATATACAGTATATATATATAATATATATATACATGTATATATATACAGTATATATATATATATATATATATATATATATATATATATGTATGTATATATATATATATAAATATATATATAGTATATATATACAGTATATATATAATATATATGTGTATATATATATGTATATATATATATACAGTATATACAGTGTACTATATATATATATATATATATATATATATATATATATATATATATATATATATCAAAACAGCCGTTACTAAACTACTGCGGACAAAGGCCTCCGAGATGTCCTTCCACTCCCGTCTGATTATGGTCTTTCTATGCCAGTCTATAGCCGCACATTTTCTTAGATTAATAGACGTATGTTTGTACACACACATACGCACATTATATATATATATATACATACATACATGCATACATACAGTATATATACTATATATGGCAATTTTATCACTAAGACTCGTAAGTTTGATTCATTTAAGTAAGCCACAAAAACCTAACACTATTGACCTCACTTTGCCTCAGGATCATAGACCCGAAGAAAAATTCATTTTAGAGAAATTCTTTTTATGATATGTATTTCTCGGCGCCAAGGTTTGAATCCTTGTCTCGGCAAAAGTACTTATTATATTAAAGATATCCCCTTGAAACTACGATATCTAAAGGTATTCAGGGTTTATTTGAAACACATATATACAGTGCACACACACGTGTATATATATATATATATATATATATATATATATATATATATATATATATATATATATATGTATATTCTGTATATGCTCCAACATTCACCACTACGTGTGTGAATGTGTGATGCGTAAGTGTTAGGTATCTATGGATATCCGTATGGCCGCTCGGATGGTGGTCGAGACACGCTCTCTGTCGCCTTTCTTCCAAGATTAAGTAGTGGACGTGTGAAGAGAGTCACGCGCCAATCTTATTATCCGTGTCCTTTTCTTTATTTATGTTTTGGATGTTTGCTGATAGCAAAAAAAAAAAAAAAAAAACAGTCTTGCCTAATTATAGTTTGTCGTTTTTTTTACGTTCAGGAGTTAGGTTTCAGTAGTGGTTAGTATATTTGTAAACACAAGTTTATAGATATGTTTTGGACAAGTATATATGATTTGTTTTTTACAAATAGATCCTATCAGACCATGATATGGTTGAAAGCAGAGGTACTTTTCCTCCAGAAAAGAAGAGGAGAGAAATCTAAGGTTTAAGCTTTGCTGGGCCATGGTGGCACGCGCCTACCCACAAAGTTTTTTTTTTTTTTTTTTTTTTTTTATTGCTTTCTTCGTTTTCTGATATTTGGTTGGGATTTTTTTTTAAATAAGGATACCTGGTATGTTTTTAATAGTGTTGGTATATAATTGTGTTCTTTGATATAGTAGTCTCCTGTCTTATTTATTTTTTGTTTTAAAACTTGGTCTTCTTTTTTTCAATCAGATAAAATACAATTTACAGTTGAAAGTCGAATTAAGTAGGAACATATGCTGAGGGAGGGTGGGAAGGGATGATCTGTTTATTAAAGAAACAACTAAAACTATGGGATGAGAATTATGAATTTGACTTACATTCCACAAGAGAGAGAGAGAGAGAGAGAGAGAGAGAGAGAGAGAGAGAGAGAGAGAGAGAGAGAGAGAGAGAGAGAGGGGCAGGCCCTTGAAGGATGGTTATACACTGATGGAATTGAAGATCCCTCTGTAAGGGTGGTCGTAGTGGTAGTGTCCTTATAGTCCTCCTCCTCCTCCTGCTCCTCAGCATGCCATGCCATTCCAGCGATGTGCCAAGTCATGCCAGGGCCTTTCTTCCTTCCATTCTGCTTTATCTAAACAGCTTGTCTGAGGCCCCTTTGAGCCGTTCAGAATGGGCTCCAAAGAATGAACTAACGCGCCTAATAATCGCCAAAGAATAGAGAGTAAGCACACTTTTACCACCATTCATGAAAACCTCTGGTGGCTAGTTTCCAGGTCTGCGCACGCGCACTTTTCTGTTCTCTTGAGGGTTTCGTTCACGCAGCCATTTTCTCGAGGATTTAAAAATTGTATGGAAAGTTGTTTGCTTAAAACATTAAGGTTTTATGAAGACGAGGATTGCAATTTTAGAGTTCCAAGAGTTTTTGTTTTCCTGTCTTATTCTGTTAATTTGTGATAATAATAATAATAATAATAATAATAATAATAATAATAATAATAATAATAATAATAATAATACTCGGGAAAACGGAATTTATTATTTCTTTTTAAAGGTTTAAATTCCACTTATAAGTGGCCGAAACAAGGTACACAATTGCTCTCACTTGCAGTCAATAAGACCAAATATATATGAATGGTGCCCAAGTTACTTGTCCACCTCTACTAAGATCAAGGAGGACCAGGCAATGACTGCTGAGTAAAAGTATTTGAATCCAAGTATGTGATTACTTCTTAAACACTTGTAGGCTTAAATGCCTTATTTGATGTTCTTAGTTACTTACAAGAAAACGTTAAGTCCATATTTGTTCTTATTGATTGTAGAGCAATCATGGATTATTTCTGTTACTTGATGCTGAACGTTATATTATTTATTATCCATCTTAATTTCGAAGTGCTAGAAGCAACTGTGGTGTCGTTAATGGTACATTCAATATGTGTAGACCAATCATATGATCTCATATAATATCTGATCTAGTATTGACAATTGGCATAGGTATTATCCTTGGAAATTAAATGGTACAACTCGCGTAGCATTTATTTTAGACTCTCCTCTCCCCCGCCATCGTCTACGAGTCTGAAAGTAGAACAAAAAACGATCAAAGTAGATATTTGGTCATAGGGTGTTAGGCTGAACTCCATTAGGCAAAAACTAATTATTACCTAATTTCAATTTGTTGTGCTACTCGATTAATTGGTATACTTAGTTACCATTGTGTTTGATGTCAGGATGCCAGAAGACTTGAAATCAATCAATCAAGCATTGTGTTTTAATCTGAATATTGATTTGAATGATACCTTCGATGTATAGGTGTTATTTTCGCAAACTTAAAAACATGCTTCATGGTGCCAGAATCTAGCCTTTATTCATAAGGCCTCTTATATATAATTACTGTTGTTGGAATAATAATAATGATAATAATAATAATGATAATACATAGAAACACTATGATTTCTCTTCATTTATTGTTTCTGCATGCAGTGAACTCTATGTGTACAAGTATCAGTAATTTCCTAGTAGAAGTAATCCTCAGTTCCATTAAAGAAAAAGAATACCTTCGAAAAGCTGGAGGATGGTAGAGACGTGTCTTCTGCGTGGCTGGATTCCATGGGCTCATTTTACAACTTCTGTATTGACTTTACGATTTGCACAACCTGTAAAGGTTGTACCTAATGCTTTCTACCAATACCCTGAAAGAGGACATATGGAATCTCTCTCTCTCTCTCTCTCTCTCTCTCTCTCTCTCTCTCTCTCTCTCTCTCTCAAACAAGCAAATACACACGTACTTACTTATGCCCACAGAAACCTTTTTATTCTGAAGTATTTATTTTAGAAACTATTTGTAAATTGTGAGATTTCTTTATAGAATTTATTTTAATCTAGCCTTGACATTTGGTCTTTCTTTTCTTATAACATTCATGCATAGCTGTCTACGTCTTTTAACATTTTACTTAATCTAGGATAGAAATTCTTTCCGTTTACGACATTTTACTTATTTCTATCCTTTGTATAATTTTCCAAAGGTTTTTGTTTAGCTTTGGACCCCTTTATTAGATTATTTTCTGTGGGGTGTCTAAGAATGTCAGATATGCTAATGAAATAGCCCTTAACTTTCAAAGGCTTGTGACAGGTTTTGACACTTGAGGGATTCGATTGTATTTTTGTTTTACTGATTTTGATGTGTCTAAAATGTATGTATTCATGTATACATATATTTTTGCCATACAGAGAGAATGAAACCATCTTGACTATCTTCATGTTTTATGGCCTAAGATTGCTTA
>NC_090768.1:14136885-14156885 GCF_036898095.1 Palaemon carinicauda
TATAAACCATTATATTTTTGTCCATTATTTTCCATTAAATTTCACATGCACTTTTCCTATATCAAACTGGTGTAATTTTAATCTGAGAGGTTTACTAGTAAGTTTATAACGTATTTCTTAATCTCTGACTTCCTTCAACTCCATCTGATCTAGTATTTAATTTCGTTTCATTCAATCCACTTTGTTTTGCTTCTAATCGTTCTCATTCATCCCATCAAATTATAACTATTGCTCATGTGTTACATACGGCAAGGAACTTAATGACTGACAGAGACATATGCTGCACATATCTTTGTACCCATAGGACTCATTGGGATGTTTTCGTTATGTATCGATGCATTACTCTGTATTGGGGTTTTAGCTTCAAAGTTGCCTCCATGTCATACATTGGGAGTAACCATCCTGCAGTATCTTACCGTTCGGTTTGCGTCATTCACGCAAAGGATCGGGTCATAGCCTTGTATTGGGATACGTACTATCTGCGTCTTCTGTGTGTGGTTTTTTTTATGGCTTCATTGCAATAAACAGGCGTTCATTTGTTTATGAACGCCGTCTCATGGATGTCCCATAGATCCGGGGTTACAATAAACTCTCTCTCTCTCTCTCTCTCTCTCTCTCTCTCTCTATCTCTCTCTCTCTCTCTCTCTCTCTCTCTCTCTCTCTCTCTAGCCTTATTGCCTTACCTAGAATAAGGTAAGGCAATAAGGCTAGTAAGTTTCGAGGTTCATGGACGTTTCAGTGATGGGACTTTGCATGTCTGTTGTCATACAGATTTTCTCTCTCTCTCTCTCTTTCTCTCTCTCTCTCTCTCTCTCTCTCTCTCTCTCTCTCTCTCTCTCTCTCTCTCTCTCTCTCTCTCTCTCTGCCATGCCATATTTGTCTGTTAATAAATTTTGATATTTTGTGTAGAATGTCTTTTTAGCATAACACTTTTTTTCATTATCGGGGCTCATAGCCTGTTCTCGGTAAGTTCGTTTAAACAAACTCGTATACACACATTATATATATATATATATATATATATATATATATATATATATATATATATGTGTGTGTATATATATATATGTATATATATATATATATATATATATATATATACATGTGTGTGTATTTATTTATCTTATTTATTTATAAACTAGATTTAGACATATTCGAGAGTTAAATTGGATTGATAATTGTATTAGTCCTCTTCTTATAGGGGATATTACAATATTTGGCATACAAGGGAAGGTGTATGGTAGGACTGCTAGAATAAGACAGGTGGCAGAAAGACTGAAAAGAAGGGAAGAACAAGGTGGGTTCAGACAAGGGGAGAGTATGTGGGTGAAGTGTTGGCTATGAAATTCTCATGTGAGAGGTTTGAAAATGAAGGATAGCTCTGCATGAGGAATACAAAGACAGAAAAATCTTATAATTAACCAATAATGAGGCAATGTGGATGGTTTCGAGAATGTAGGATTGAAATGGTAGGGTCTTGATAGCTATTGGAATCATTTAGGCTTATGTAGCTTATGATAGCTATTAAAACTTTTATGATGGAAGTGAAGAATGGGTCAAAGTAAGGTAGGCAAAAGAGTGACTAGCTTGGTGAGACAATACTGTGTCATATCTTCCTGGTTCAACATTTTTATAGATGGAGTTTTGCAGAACGGGGTGTAATGTAAGAGCCAATGTCTATCTATGGTGCCATGCAGTTTAAAACAACAATAACGATAATAGGGGGATACAAGATGCTAGAGAATGGGTATCAGATGTAGGTGCCAAGCTTTGTGATAAGAAGGTATGTTTTTTAATTTATAAGAAAACAGAAAACGACAGTTACAGTGATACCAGAGGATACAGAAAAGGCATTGGATGTTGGTGCAAAGTTATGCAATAAAAAAGTGAGTTGTGAATGGATGTGGATTAGTTCGTGTTTGTTGCAAAGGATACTGTGCTTTTTAGGAATAGTTAAGATAAACTATAGAAGCTATTAAGAGAATTTGTTAAGTGTTTGCAAAAGGAAAATGTTGAGAGTGGATGTAAGGAAGATGAAGGTGGTAAGCAGATATAGTAATGAGAAAAATGGAGTAATTAATATTGGTATGGATGGTGGAAAATTTAAAATGATTGATTTACCTAAATATTTGGGAGTAAATGTAATGGAGGATAAGATGAGAGGTTAGTCTCAAAATAGGAAAAGATAGAAAAGTAGCAAGATGCCAGCCCAAGATTGTAAAGACAAGATAGTAGCGCATGAAGAGATTAATTTTTTTTCTTTTACAGAATACTTCTTTATTTTTGGATATATGTTCTTATAACTGTAGTATTAACAAAATGATTGGTTGAGTTAGTCGAATTACTTAGATTTAATGGATTCAGCATAGTTTCTTATTTCTAGCTGATATATTTTTTTCAATATTCACTTTCTTTGAAATTTCAAGGCTTTCTCTTCAGTTCCTTGCAATAGTTTTGAGTGCCAGATATCACACAATATTATTCTATAGTTTTACTTTTCCTTAGCTAACAAGGGTAAAAGGAATTATTGGCTTTTAACGTCTTTGTTACAAGATAAGCTTCATATTTCCTTCTTTTTGATTTTGATTTAATCAGTATACACTGCACCTCATTGATTTCGTTTGTTTTATAGGTTTTTGGGGTTATTAGTAAAAATGTGTGTGCACGCGTACGTGCGTGTGTGTGTTTGTGTGTGTGTGTGCGTGTGTGTGTTTGGCGGGTATAGTGAGTAGAGTCATTACACAAACCGCCATATCCGTCTGTAACCACCATTTACCTGTGTGAAAAGGACGGTTCCACGCACCCGGTTATTTTCTCTTACCGGGTTGTCGTACTTCCATTCATTTACTCTCGTTGAATGAATTCTCGTGTTCTTCCTATAGTTCTAATCATTTTTCGTGTGACTCCATTGTTCGTGTCTGCCATTGCTCTCCTTAATTAAAATGATTCGTGACTGGCAAGGAAAGTCCTGACAATTCATATAACAATAGAAGTCGTCGTTTGTGTGTGTGTGTGTGTGTGTGTGTGTGTGTGTGTGTGTGTGTGTATCTATCACGTTAAATCATTCAGAGTACAATAGTGTGGATCAACATATTGGATGTGCCAATTGTGAATGTTCCCTTTTGTCTATTTCCGTTTTATTAACAATTTTGGATTGGTGTTTTGCTGTTGAAGAACTAATGACATTCTTTACTTACAAGCAGTACATTAATTATTTACCAGATAATAAAAATTGAAATCGGTCTGTAGAAAGAGCGAGAAAGAAAAAGACTGAGAATTAGTTTCACATTTCTGAAACTCAAATCACTCTAGGAAAAAACAAAGACGTGTTGTAAGACTTCCACGTTTTGCATTAGCATGTAGTACTGCCCAAAAGGATGGTTTTACTAAGTCATGAATTATCCCGAATGATTGTTATATAGAGGTACGATTCAATATCCCAAATCTAAAATCTTATAAAGATAAAAGATTTGTTCACCAAAATACTACTGGACTGTAGCGCGATTTATTCATAAAAGATTGGTATACTTAGGCACGTTTAATCCGTAAAAGATTGTTGTAGATAGGCACAATTCCCTCGCCCACAAATATTGCTGGACTGAAGTATAATTTACTCCTAAAATATTGCTGTACTGAAGCAAGATTTACCGGTACTATGGTACAGTTAATTTACTGTGCAGAGGCAAGAGTATTGCTGTACTGACATACGGTAATCTTCTAGAAGAGTGTTGTACGGAGACTTGATTTATCCCAAATATTATTGTACTGAAATGTGATTATTTTTCAAAGAAGACTGCTGTTCAGAGACACACCATTACTCGGAAAAGATTGCTCTACCGAAAAATATTATACCCCAAAGGATTTTTGTAATGGAGCATGATTTAATTTAGGTGTTATACTGTAATATTGTACTTTATGAGAGGTTACATGGATAAAAAGAAATAAACACTTGCTCAAAGATCATCACAAGTTGTGTAGATGACAATGTATGCTGAACAGCCTTCGTTTTCTCAGTGCACTTTATAACTATCACAACATAACAATTCATCTCTCTCTCTCTCTCTCTCTCTCTCTCTCTCTCTCTCTCTCTCTCCTCTCTCTCTCTCTCTCTCTCTCTCTCTCTCTCTCCAGTTACTTATGATAATGTAATTTTTATTAGTAGTCTAAAGTAACTTTATTCATATTGCATCATGTCATTTGGTGCTTGATACCTTCTCAGCTAGAACAATTACATTATTTATTGTACTTTGCCATTTATCTAATCTGTATTCATTATTTATTGTACTTTGCTATTTATCTAATCTGTATTCTTTGTTATTTGATTTTACTTGGCAGTATCTTTTACCGTACTCTGTGTCTTTCCATACTGAGGGTTTTGGAATTGTATTGTGCTTGTCTAACTACGTTTTTAGTAATGATAATGATATATACTATTTGATGTATTGATAAAGAACGCATGGAATTTCTCAGCATCATTTACATGTATAATTTTGAAGGAAGGCTAACTCAATATGCATGAGATTTTTAAAAAATGTGATTAGTACAAAATACCAAAAAATTAGCAAGTAACAAATTACATTGGGATACTACAAATGTCAAAATCTTCTTGCACTTTCATTTTATGGTGACGTGGTAATACTAAGTACTAATTTTTACACACAAAAAAAGTTGTTAGTATGATTACACAATATAGTTTAATGTTATATTTTTTTTATTATTTAAGGATTGATATTTCACAATTAACTATTGAGTTTAGTGAAGACATTTTACTGATATTATAACATTGCAGATCATAAGTGCTTTTAGAGTAACCAATTGAATCCATTAGATTGAATGTAGACATCCAATTTGCATACATGACAGTTGGTCAAGTTGCTACTAAAATTGACCGCAAAAAAAAAAAATGCAGAAGCAGTTGCTTTTCGAAAGTTTTGCTTTTGATTTTACTTGAAAATGGTCAAAAAATTTGATAAAAGTTACAAGAAAGGCAATTACGACCAATCCGTACAAGGAGATATGAATGCTGTTGTAGTTTTACATTCTGCAGTGAAAAAAAAGAAGAAACAGGATCACTCTTACAAAATATCAGTCTTCCCAGAATGAAATCTCATCGTAAAGTTTCACACCGCATAATGAATTAAAAAGTTATAAGCAGATGAAGAGCTTCAGAAAGGCAGAATGAGATCCCATGGAAAAGTTTTGCATCTCATCAGGAAATAAAAAGCGTTAGACGTAGATTAAGAGTAGCAGAAAAACACACAGAAAATCTCCGTGTTAGCGGAATAAAATTCCAATGTATCGCCAGGAATTAATCGCGAGCATTTTCAGCGTCAGCGTTTTTTGCCTGCATCGCCTCTGCCAAACGTTTTTTTACTTCTTAACCTGTCATAATTGATTTAGCGTTACAGCGTGAGAGAATGTCTGCCCGATTCTTCTGTGGAGTATACAAGTTATAGGGCGAGCTTTGGGTATTTAATTCTCGGAGATTATGATTTATGGAATGCATGTATCATATTGTTGTGATGTTTGTTCTACCTGCATAGATTGATTAAATCATTTAATTGAAGAATGATATACTGTTTTCTTTTAGTTATGATACACTTAGATGCGAAATTGATTAATTGTGATCATTATTTTTTTTATATATATATATATATTTATGCTGGTGTGTAGGGTGCTAAACATGAATATGCCAACAAACATTAGTCTGTCTTATGGAAGTAATTCATCTAATTGTTATGATGATAATTTTACCTGTCAATATTCTTAAAAAAATATTAGCAGAATGCTAAAAGAAAAGAAATTTGTAAAGTTATGCAATAGGTAATGTTTATGGATATGCATAAACAGGATATTAGGATTTATGGAAAACCTTCATCAAATATCGTAAAGTTAGCTGAACTCGCAAATATTCATCAGATATATTACTTGATCCTTAAACATGTTTTCTTTTAGTTAAAAGATATTTAGATGAACAGCTAATAAGCTATGTTTAATCCCCCCTCCCCCCTTTTTTACCTATATATGCATATAACTATATTCTATAGAATATGCAAATATACTTACACGGAATATGCGAGTAATGCAACCACCACATCAGCTGATGAGTTCGCAAGGTACAGGATACCAGTGTCCATATTCCCATTTTTTTTTTCCTGACAAGAAGCACAGAGACCAGTTTATGTATTAATGTGTAAGTGTGTATGTACGTAGTTGGGCATGTGCCGGTGTGTATGCTGTTGCTTGCCCCCTCGTGCCATACAGGTTGCTAGGTTCACCACCACCAAATGCCCTCGCCGCTCCAGTGAATGCCTAGCCAGACGACCCTTCTTGCATACATGAATAATAATGACCCTCAGCACCACTGTGAACGTGCATGTATGTTCCGCTATCAACAGTATTACCCTACATGAAATATACAACACACTTGACTTCCTTCCAAACCACCTGGCAGACGACGACGTCGACGACTTTTTTTTCCATCCCGATTTCTTCATCTTCCTCTTGCTCTTCCCTCCTCTTCTTTTCCTTGGGAGAATCATCACGGCAGGTGTGTCCTTGCTTAAAAGATTAACTCTTGCAACTGTTGCTTTTTTTTTCTTTAAAGGCGAGAGTTATCTTCAAAGCAAATATTGAGGTCAGTATTTTTAAGGTGTGTCTACTTCTTGAGGCTAGTGAGAGTGGATTATGTGTGTTTGCGTTTGTGTTTTGTTCAATTATCAATGGCAAGTTTGGCTCATTGCGTAGGTTGTTGAAGGCTATTAACAACTAAGTCTTCTCCTCGTCTATCGTGCTGATCTCTACGCACCGAATTCCATTGTAAATGTCAGACGGCTTAGCGTGGCTGCTTGCTAATTCAATCACCGGAGAGTGACACTCAGGATGCTCTGATCTGTGCATCAGTGTGTTTGTGTGTAAAATGTACATAAGCACACATGGAGAGAGAGAGAGAGAGAGAGAGAGAGAGAGAGAGACAGAGAGAGAGAGAGAGAGAGAGAGAGAGAGAGAGAGAGATGAATGAGGGAGGGACGTGCCTGAAGAACCCGTTCTGTTCGACAACACAAAATCCACCACCGCCAGGCTGCTGCTGCTGCTGATGTTGATGTTGCCGTCTCAGAGGCACACACTTGTCCCCAATTAACTTCCCTCTCTTTAGCAATGCAACATCACCCACCCCTCCACTTCTGACACCCATATCTTTTTGCAAAATTATCTGATGGCCGTCCACCCTCCCTTCCCTCTCCCGTTCGCTTTGCAGTCATCAATGAAGAATCCCCTTGGTCTGTCAAACACCAAACATTGGTAATTTATCTTCCATCTATTGGCAGCCGAATTGGTAATGTCCGCGGTGTTTGGAAAACTGGTCTTTAAAATGGCTTCCTTCGGTGGTTTTGCCCTACTTAATACTGGCCTGCAAAAGAACAACCGCCTTGGACACGAGCTAAAAATAAGCCCTCTGCATGTTTAATATTCAGGGACGTCTGCCCCTCTCTTTGTGACTTATCAATGTCCCTCAAGTCTATCCTTATGCAAATTTCATCGTACAAGCAAGAGTTCCTCTCTCTCTCTCTCTCTCTCTCTCTCTCTCTCTCTCTCTCTCTCATGGGTAATGGTAATACCGTTAAACCACTAAACAGAAGAAAACTTTTTCGTAGTTGTTGATGTTCAATGCCCTTAAACAATAATCTGTAGAAGTATCGAATAGTGATAAATAATGCCAATTATTTTAGTTATAATATAGCTATTGCACTTTTAGTAACTCTCTCTCTCTCTCTCTCTCTCTCTCTCTCTCTCTCTCTCTCTCTCGTAAAAAATGAGCGAGTTTAAGAACTAAAATTCAGATTGACATCCTCGTCTGGTAACTTTTGATCTCTTTATTCATTAAACTTTATCTTGGCTTTATTTGCCTTATATATATATATATATATATATATATATATATATATATATATATATATAGAGAGAGAGAGAGAGAGAGAGAGAGAGAGAGAGAGAGAGAGAGACATCATCACCATTATGATTTCCTACATCTGAAGTGCTTCGGTACATTTGCTTTGTATATTTATTACTGCTTCTGTTCCATGCCCTTCAAAGTTTTAACCAAGGACGCAAGAGTTAAATTCACGGACATAAGGCTTAGTCGAACCATCTCCCAGTTGAAGTCCGTCCTTCACCCTTAAACGAGATTGTGGGTTACCAATGAAAGTGAGAAGTTCCGAAGTAAAGTACATATTCCTTTCGGCTCAAGTCAAACGGGGGGTGTCCATATTTATGCAAATGATCCGGTGGTACAGTTAGCAGGCAGCTCCTCATCCTCTTCCCTCCCCCTTAGCTTCCCCCCTCCCCTTCCTCCTTCCCCATCATCCTGTACTACTCGTCCCTCTCTTAGTCGATGGCTTCGTTGTTTTGTTTATCATTCTCGTTTTCACAACATCTTTCAAGGACCTGTTTCATGCTTATTTCATTTAGTCGCTTTTGATCATTATTTTTAGGTTAGTTACTATAGTAGCCAGGGCTTTATTGTAAAGTGACCGGTGAATATATCCTTTTGAATTAGAAATAGCTTTCTGGCTGTATTAGCGGTCATACACCTCATTTCCATGTGGCTTCATTAAAATTCAGTGACAGTACTTCGTGTCTACTTTATTTATTTGTTTATTTTACATGACTATTTTATTTGTATGTTTTTTATCCATTCTTTTGTGGATGATTCTATTATTAAGAATGCTTGATTTTTTTTCGTGGTTCTGACTCTTCATTAATACGTTTTGTTTTTTTTTGTCCTTTGTGAATTTGTACTTTATTCATCATAATTCATCAATTCATTCAAGATAGTCATAGTGGCTTCACTACGCAACCTTGTTTTCTTTACTGTATATACAATTTTTAGGTACTATCTATACCAAACTTACTAAGTTTATTCTTATCATACAAATGGTTTTAGTGTTGTTTTAAGGTCAACGATATACTTTGAAAGAGCTATTGAACTGTGAATGATTGATTGGCGGACCAGCGTTAGTATTGAATATTTTATTGTCTGTTTATAATTGTGTATGCTTAAAATAATCATATTTTAAGACAAATAATACTGTTTTTATCTATGACATGCTTCTGCTATTAATATTTTGTTTCTTTTGTGGGAATATTTAATAAATAGCTTATATATTGATTTTACTGGATGGAAATATAATTTTTGTAGTTGGAAGGCGAGGAGCTATGTCCACATCCTCTGAGTTTATCTCCAACTTTGCTACATTGTGATGAAAGATATCCTTATGTTTCCAGCATAATAAATCACTAAAGAATAAAGTATTAACTAGGTAATCATTTAACACTTGATTATACTTATTGAGCTAAGACGTTGCTGCTGCTGAAAACCAGCTAAAAAAAAAAGTTATTTTATGAAATTAGTTTTATTATGGTCACAGAGCTTTTAAATCAATACTTCTCCATTCGTCCTCTCTTACTTCACGCTTCATAGATGTGACTGGCGAAATCTATCTGAGGCCCTTTGTGTCAATAGGCGTAGGAGGAGATAATGATGATGATGTTCACAGAAGCAATAAGTCTTCCTCTGATGATAAGAATTCTATTTAGATTTGGATAATGCTTGTATGACGCACAGTCTCAAGAACATTTATTTCAAATGGATTTCAGAGATTGTTAGGATAGAAGTTGGGGGTAATTCCTAACATTGTAGTGAAGTTAAGATGGATGGATAGCGACTGATGAAGTGGAGGTGAGAATCAAACAGCGACTTACTTTTAGGAAAATAAATGATTATGTAAAACAAATGTCCGTTGATCTAACGTATCATTTCTTGGTGGGAAAATGTTATTTATGCATAATGCCATAATGGAAATTGACAGGCATTTACATTTTTTTTCTAAAGGACAGTGGAAATATGAATTATGATTAATGAAAATAAAATGAATTTATAACTGGATTGAAGCCACATTGGAGAAAACATGTGTGAAATCAGCCTTATTGTATCATTATAGGTTTGTATCAAGTAACATCTACATCATCAGACGCCTTTGACTGGCGTTTCCATACATATTCCTGTCATTGTAACTGAAGGGAATTTCGTTCTTACTTTCGATAAGATCGTGACCGTGGTTTTTCAAATGGAAACCGACATATAGTAATCATAGCGCTGACGAACAGCAAAAAGCCGAAACAATAGTTAGCCCATCTGTTACCTGTCGTGTTATGCTTAGTATTACGGATATGATTTATGGTCCCATATTTGTATCGCCAGCATGTGGCCTAAGCTTGTTTATAGGTGGGAAGACGTGTATGTCCTTTTGGCTGATAATTTGTGATAAACAGAAATTTTTTTTTTTTTTTTTGTTGAAAGCGGTATCGGAAAACTTCCTTCGGTAACATTTACCTACATTTTAAACATATAGTTTTCTAATTTAAATCAGTCAATTAGTAGGAATTATGTATTAGGAATAATTAAGGTTTTAAGATTTGGAAAACACGTATGAATTCCGAATCATCACTTTATCATAGTTATGTTCATGTGATAATACTAATTAATTTCTAGTTATTTGACTTTCAATCTTAAGTGAATACTTCTAGATTTCTTGGCGATGGTTTCGGTGAATGTATTTGTATATCCAATAATTACTAGTTGTATATATATACCTAATTTATTCTTAACAACGAGCGTGTAGAATCGGTTGTGAGTTTATAATACTTGTATCTCTGTGTTATTATTCGGTAGGTTAGGGCTTAAGTATTTTTATCAACGTATCTGAATAAAGCAGTGATGTATTAGTTTATATTTACGATCTCACGAGGCGTGATACATGCTATTCGATTATGAGTGATCGATCTCAAGTTTATGTTTATATATATATATATATATATATACACACACAACGAATACACAGTCAAATATATACACAACGAATACCCACTCATAAAAATAATATATATATATATATATATATATATATATATATATATGTATATATATATACATATATATATATATATATATATATATATATATATACATGGCTATTGCTTGAATAAAACTTTCAGTTAATTTCAAGTTTCTTTATATTTCTTCCCGGTTTTATTGACCCTTTTATCTATTGTACTTGCTGTTAAGCTGACATAGCCCCTCCCATCTAAGCTTGTGTAGCATTTCATTGCACGGGACCTTGCAAGATATCGACCGTCTTGTACCTATGCAAATGAGCCCTTTACATTCCATTATCTTTCGTGATGGTTTGTTTGTACATCATAGGGGTCAATCTGTAATTCTCGGTTGTCGTCCCGTGCCATAAATATATAGTTTTAATTGTGCCATACCAGATGGGTTCTAATCTGTAAGCAGAAGCTTCAACCAATTACGATCTTGGGGCAGACAAATTATTACATACAACGAGGCCCATTGCTGTTTCTAATTGATTATTTTGGAGGTTTTATCAAGTTGCATCTCCAAGGAGAATAAATATGCGATGAGATAGAGATGTCGGTGGGTTTCATCCCTGCTGGTTTCCAGTGGTCTTTATGCATGGGCAGGACCCAAATGGGCTTCCAGGTCCCGCAGTCCGGCTCTCGGAGTCGCTGCAGTTGTGACAACGGCGCCAAACTAATGACCCCGACTAGTTTATGTATTCAGGTACATTATTCTGGATTGCTAAATTGTACAATTACTCGCGGAGCCATTACCTTTCGGTTTGGGTTTGGGTGATTTGTCGGTGGGTATCTCTCTCTCTCTCTCTCTCTCTCTCTCTCTCTCTCTCTCTCTCTCTCTCTCTCTCTCTCTCTCTCTCTCTCTCAATATATATATATATATATATATATATATATATATATATATATATATATATATACTTGCTTTTATAAAACCGTAACTATTTACGTATAAATATTTTGGATTTCGGTAATTTAGCTAGCACGTATTTCTTATTTTTTTAATATGCTAATTTGCATTTTCCTTTTGTTTTTATAATATATAGGTTTCCAAGATAATTTGGTGTTTCAAAGCTGATCCTTTCAATGATACGTCGGTAAACGTATTTATTTTTCTCCCTTTTTTAACTTATGGCGGCTTTGAAGTTTCTACACATGGCGTTTCTTGGTTTGCCATTCATTTGTTTTGTTACTGAAGCATTGAGTGTCACTTTTATTAATACGTTCATTTAGTATGAGAAATTAGCGTAGTTTTCTGTTTATTTTTTAAAACTTTTATACAGACTTCTTTGCGAAAGTTAGTTTTTTTTCACGTGTTTGTGATTTTGTCATTCATTTATTTTATTATCTTAATACTGGAGCATTGATTGATTGAATGTCATTTTCATCAATGTGTTCATTTAGTATGAGAAAATTGCGTAGTTTCCTGATTATTTTTTGAAATTTTTATATTAACTTTATTTTTCCATGCGAAATATATTGTGGTTGGAGAATGTCAAAATTATTTTACGATTTAAGGAAAATTGTCAGACTTTATGTAGGGAGGAAATGCATCAGGTTTAAAAGAAAATAGTTACAGGTCTATCTCAGATGATAATTAAATAACAGAATGCATAAGAACGACATTGAAGTATTTTAGTATAGTTTTCATAATTTCTTCAATGAATAAACATCTCCGTTATGCTTCCATGGCCTCTGACATAAGTATGTGCACACTAATAATCTGTTGTGCTTAATGAAGCTTCTTTCTTAAGTGTTGATTCAGTAATCCGTGCTGGATTATTTCGTCTTGAAGAAACATTGTTTATGATAGCAGAAATGGTTTTTCTGTGTCATGTATAATGTTATCTATAAACCATGATCCATAAAATTTAGCTTCTCTTGGAAAAGTGGGACTCCAATTTTTGTAGTTTTCTTTTCTAAATAGATTGAGGAGATTTTTGAAGACTTTTCGGATAATTTTTCCTAGTTGTCTATGTCGATTTTTTTTTTTCCCCGGACGATCGATAGTTGTCATTGTCGGTGGACTCTCAATAGTTATCTTTGTTGGTCTATTTTATCGTTGGATTCTTACCTGCCGTTGATGTAGATGCCAAAGGAGGTCTCTGACAGTGATGAATGATTTTTGTGACAAAGTAAAACTGCGTCTCTAAAGATAAGAATCTTGACTGTGTAACTTTTATCCTTGCCTTCAATGCCTAGACTTAGGAAAGATGTAAGTTTACTGGGTTTTGTGTAAACTTCACCTAAAGTTTGTAACTATGTAAAAGCTGGGTGATCGTTAGGAAATAATCAGCGTCGCTGTAAATTTTGTTCGCAGTGGGCTAAATTACTGGTATTATTGTGTTTTTTATTACGAGAGAGAGAGAGAGAGAGAGAGAGAGAGAGAGAGAGAGAGAGAGAGAGAGAGAGAGAGATTCTAAATGTAAGATATGTAGAATATGGAATGTGTATCTTGATATATTTGAAAGTTATCACGTTTTCTATCTTTACCATCTGATACCTTGTAAATTAATTCATCAGTGTCTACAATATAGTATACCTCATTTAAAAGATTCAATTCTTAGGAATGACGATACTCGTCTCACACCACCGAAACCAGAGAACAGATTGGAACAGGCAGTTAAAGTCCCCCGACATTGCCCCAAACATGAACAAACTGCAAATGCTAAGAACCATTAACATAATAGAAAACAAAATCTTTCTCCACTTACGCAACCGCAGTCCGCACTATTGGAATTTCAAATGATTCGGCACGGGGAGCGGACCCACGCACGCGCACGCTCCCATACGACTTTTACATAAATTAGCGAATGCCAGCCAATCGCTAAGTCGCGTGGGTATCATTAACCTGGTTCTGGCCAATCACCGATCAAGATAAGCATGTTTTGGATACACCTGAGGTGACGTTCAACAGTAAAAACGGGAGTTACGGCTAGGAGACTTCGAGCCCCAGGTGACGTTTGAAACAGATGTTGGTGTTGTTAGGTCACTTCAACCTATGTGACAATTTAACAGACAAACGGACTTGTCCGGATAATCGTAAAGTTGCATCAAGGCTTTCAGTTTCGAAATAAAATATCAAGTAACGACATGAGCTTCGAGTTGAGTTGACTTGCATAGACGTTGCTATTTTTAGTAAAAGTTTTTAGATCCAAGTTCGTGTTGTTTGAGAGTTATTTAGTAAGCCAGATCTGATTTTCACAGGTCTAAACTATTTTGGAGAAGAATAGGACATTTTGTTTATAAAAACGCTTTTTCAGTGTTGGGGTTAAATGCAAATTTGTGAAGCCGACGACCAATTTTTTGTTAAAACTCTCTTAGCATTAAATAAATCATTTAAAGCAGAACACTGGCTTTAAATGTCTGTAGTTCGTTATCAGCGGTCAAATGAATGATTGGTACATATAGTCTTGTTAATCTGTATAGAGTCAAACAAACAGACTGCCCTAATTTCAGAAGAAATGAGACTCGTTTACCTAGTTAAGTTTTCTTAATATAAATACTTGTTTCAAGCGGATGTTCCGGGTAAATGTTACTTGAAAGAAATGGGTCTACATATTTATAATATTCATCATTAACAAGAGTAAAAAACCATAATTAGATGTTTGTATGGAGTCTCTCCCTTTATAATCTTGACTATTCTAACTGACGAGGAAACTTAATAAAAAAAAGGTAGCGATCACATAGTTGATATTTTAAGTGACAGTTAGGGAAGATTTTTTTTCCAGCGTAAATTTAAACTTGTGTACCCATACCATCAAAACGAATAGCAATACTAATAAGTGCTGTCATAGTATGTCTCTTCCCTGGGGACATTGCGTTATGTTCCGATATACCAATACGTGAATTAAGGGGCCTTTATTCTGCAATCTTTTATAGGGGCCAGCGGCAAGAATTGCTTGCTCTGGGCTAGACGATGCCAGTCTAAGGGCTGTGTTCATTGTCCATAGACGGTCGTTGTTTAACATAGAATAAAGTAGTTGGATACACATTAAATTATATTATGTAGATATACTGATAAAATACAGTTTTCACAGTGTTCACTAGAAATAGAAACATACTTTGTGAAACATACTGTTGTGAAGGTGGATTCTTACTGTTCTGCTCGCTTACCTAGGCCTATAATAACACTGGTTATTTTGAGACGATACGTATTTCGCAATTCATCATTAATTTTCTTGAACTTAGGAGTTTTTTTTTTTTTTTTTTTTTTTTTTTTTTTTTTTTTTTTGACGATGACCATAAAATATCTTTTTAGATTGACGAGAATTTCAAAGAAATAGAATGCTAGATTGAATTTTAAAGATCTAAAACATGAAATTCCATATCCCGTAATGATCCTTGCTTTAAATTAAAAAAAAAATGGCCCATGTTAGTATGATATAAACGATGTATCTATACACTATATATATATATATATATATATATATATATATATATATATATATATATATATATATATATATATATATATATATTCGTTTATACTGTCATTATTATAAATTGCTAGATTTTATGAATTCATTAGGTTTAGCTACTTCAATCATTTTTTTCTCAATTCTGAAGATTTTTCCCCAGAAATATCATGGGAGTTAATAAATTCTGATGCTGTTTTTTTTCAGAAGTGGATGAAGGGAATCTTTTATCAAATAGTCTGTGGAAGATATATTTTTAAGTGTTTGTGTATACTTATTTGCTGGCTTGTATGTGCAGGGGGGCGGGGTAGGGAAGAGTAGACTACAGAGATTGTAACACAATTCGGTATGTTATTTGGGCAGAACTAAGATTTTTTTAGGTCCCTATTTAAAGGCAACCAAATGTCATAAAAGCAATGTGTAATGGCAATGTTAACATCCTAATTTCTTACATAACATGAATCCGTGAATTATAGCACACACAAACATGCACATATAAATATGTATATATATATATATATATATATATATATATATATATATATATATATATATATATATATATATATATTTATATTTTTTAATGGTTTCACTCCTGCCGGGTGAGTATTGCCTTGTCAAGGACCTCCAGTTTTGATGGTATGCAATTGTAATGACGGAAATAGACGCTCGTCTCACTTCTCTCTTCATCTCTTTTTGTCTTCACCCCAGCTACGATCTGCAATGACCAGTTAGCAACTAGGTACTTAATTTGCTGCGTAGGTCAACGGAGGCATATTCAATTTTTAGGAACATAACCATCTGATCTCCTCACCAGGTTCGAGACTCCAATCCTACGTAGTACCTTAACCTGGCGAGTTTGGCGCGCCACTTATAACAACAAGCGCCAAGAGAGAGAGAGAGAGAGAGAGAGAGAGAGAGAGAGAGATGACTTGTGTCTATCCGTTTATTTTGTATTACATGTGTCGCTAGAAACAAATCATACGTGAGGTGTTTAAACAAACGCTCATTTTTATTGTCACACATGCTTCTGTCGAACTTTTATCCCGATGAGCAATATTTCACCCTCGGCCTTGTGATTTGTTTTCATGCCAATGAAGGAGAATTATAACATCGAAGATTTATTTGCATTTATATTTGTTTTACCTACCAATTTTTGCAATTAATGCCTTTTTTTTTTGGATAATGTAGAAAGAATTGTAGTTTTCTTTCTCCTTTTAAAAAAAATATGTATCTTAGGTCATCGTCTGACTGCATATTGTTTCACCTTCATTGTCCGCCTTAGCAGTTTTTCTTTCAATCACGGATTTGGAGGAAGATGACACGTGGGGTGTTTTATCTTGGTTAGCCTATCTTAAATCAACCCGTTAGACATCTAATTATTTACTCTACTCACTTAACGGAACATAATCAAACCCAAATTCGCACTACTCGTTTCCACTTGATGTTTGTAAACAAAGATGTTGACTTCATGTGTTCGTAGAGAGAGCGTAATACGAGGTTTCCACACATATATCTTGGCTTAAGATTTATCTACAGAGATCTTGATTTGAGTTTTTCTCAACGAAATATTGACACGAGCCTTGCTCCCAGAGATCTATTCTTTAGGTTTGGGCATAGGGATCTTATCTTCAGGTTTGCACGCAAAGATCTTGACTTTAGGTTTTGGCATAGGGATCTTCATTTGAGGTTTGAATGCAAAGAATTTGACTTTAGGTTGGGATAGGGAGCTTGACTAGAGGTTTGTACGCGGAGCCCTTGACTTTAGGTTTGGGCATAGGGATTTAAACTACAGGTTTGCATGTAGAGATTTTTATTTTACGATTGGGCATATGGAACTTAACTTGATGTTTGCATGCAGAGATCTTGAATTTAGGTTTGGGCATAGGGATCTTGACTCGATGTTTGTACGCAAAGATCTATACTTTAGGTTTGGGCATACGGATCTTGACTTGATGTTTGTACGCAGAGATCTATAGTTTAGGTTTGGGCATACGGATCTTGACTTGATGTATGTACGCAGAGATCTATAGTTTAGGTTTGGGCATAGGGATCTTGACTTGATGTTTGTACGCAGAGATCTATACATTAGGTTTGGGCATACGGATCTTGACTTGATGTATGTACGCAGAGATCTATACTTTAGGTTTGGGCATACAGATCTTGACTTGATCTTTGTACGCAGAGATCTATGCTTCAGGTTTGGGCATACGGATCTTGACTTGATGTTTGTACGCAGAGATCTATAGTTTAGGTTTGGGCATACGGATCTTGACTTGATGTTTGTACGCAGAGATCTATACTTTAAGTTTGGTCATAGGGATCTTGACTTGATGTTTGTACGCAGAGATCTATAGTTTAGGTTTGGGCATAGGGATCTTGACTTGATGTTTGTACGCAGAGATCTATAGTTTAGGTTTGGGCATAGGGATCTTGACTTGATGTTTGTACATAGAGATCTATACTTTAAGTTTGGGCATAGGGATCTTGACTTGATGTTTGTACGCAGAGATCTATACTTTAGGTTTGGGCATAGGGATCTTGACTTGATGTATGTACGCAGAGATCAATACTTTAGGTTTGGGAATACGGATCTTGACTTGATGTTTGTACGCAGAGATCTATACTTTAGGTTTGGGCATACGGATCTTCACTTGATCTTTGTACGCAGAGATCTATAGTTTATGTTTTGGGCATACGGATCTTGACTTGATGTTTGTACGCAGAGATCTATATTTTAGGTTTGGGCATAGGAATCTTGACTTGATGTTTGTACGCAGAGATCTATAGTTTAGGTTTGGGCATAGGGATCTTGACTTGATGTTTGTACGTAGAGATCTTGACTTGATGTTTGTACGTAGAGATCTATACTTTAAGTTTGGGCATGGGGATCTTGACTTGATGTTTGTACGCAGAGATCTATAGTTTAGGTTTGGGCATAGGGATCTTGACTTGATGTATGTACGCAGCGATCTATATGTTAGGTTTGGGAATACGGATCTTGACTTGATGTTTGTACGCAGAGATCTATACTTTAGGTTTGGGCATACGGATCTTGACTTGATCTTTGTATGCAGAGATCTATAGTTTAGGTTTGGGCATACGGATCTTGACTTGATGTTTGTACGTAGAGATCTATAGTTTAGGTTTGGGCATAGGGATCTTGACTTGATGTTTGTACGCAGAGATCTTTAGTTTAGGTTTGGGCATAGGGATCTTGACTTGATGTTTGTACGCAGAGATCTATAGTTTAGGTTTGGGCATAGGGATCTTGACTTGATGTTTGTACGCAGAGATCTATAGTTTAGGTTTGGGCATAGGGATCTTGACTTGATGTTTGCACTCAGAGACCTTGACTCAACGTTCGGGCATAGGGATCTTGACTTGAGGTTTGAGGTTTGCACGCATAGAGATTGACTTTAGGGTTGGGCATAGGGATCTTGATTAGAGGTTTGCACAAACAGATCTTGACTTTAGGTTTGGGCATAGGGATCTTGACTTGATGTTTGCACTCAGAGATCTTCACTTTAGGTTTGGGCATAGGGAGGTTTACATGCAGAGATCTATAGTTTAGGTTTGGTCATAATGATCTTTACTTGATGTTTGCACGCAGAGAACTTGACTTTAGGTTTGGTCACAAGGATCTTGAGTTGATGTTTGCACGCAGAGATATTTACTTTAATTTTAGGCATAGAGATCTTGACTTGTTTGCACGCGGAGATCTTGACTTTAGTTTTGGGCATAGGGATCTTAACTACATGTTTGCTCGCAGAGAACTTGACATTAGGTTTGGGTATATGGAGCTTGACTTGATGTTTGCACACACAGATCTTGACTTTAGGTTTACGTATAAGGATCTTGACTTGATGTTTGCACGTAGAGATCTTGACTTTAGGTTTGGGCATAGTGATCTTGACTTGATTTTTGCACGCAAAGATCTTGACTTTAGGTTTGGGCATATGGATCTTGATTTTATATTTGGGTATAGGGATCTTGACATAATGTTTGCACACAGAACTTGACTTTAGGTTTGGGCATAGGGATCATGACTTGATGTTTAGACTCAGAGATCTTTACTTTAGGTTTGGCCATAGGGATCATAACTGTAATTTATGCACGTAGATATTGAATTACCTTTTATGTAAAGGTATCGTAACTTGAGGATCGGATACTGGGAGTATAACTTTAGGTTTGCCACAATATCTTTAACAGAAGTTTGCCAATAGAGATAAAGGCTGACGTTTGTTAACAGAGATCTTGATTGAGGTTTGCCATTATAGATCATGGATTTGAGGTCTATCAACGGGTATCTTGACTAGAGGTTTGGGGATCAAGATTTTTAGGTAAGGTTTGTGCACTGAGATCTTGGCAGAGAGTAGCACATATATCTTGATTAGAGGTTGACGCTCTAAGGTTTTTTTTTTTTATAGTTTGTTGTTCACGAAAAGATCTTGATTTGAGGTTTTCTCACGGGATTTTTACTTAAGGTTGTCCATAAAAAGCCTTATTTGAAGTTGGGGCACAGATAACTTTGTTTGAAGTATGCCCATCAGGCTTGGTGTTAATTGGAACCAAACTGTAGGAAGAACTGAATTGTAGTAAGATAATTTTTTTGTGGGTTTCCGATTCAGATACTATGTCGGTAGG
>NC_090768.1:14161885-14171885 GCF_036898095.1 Palaemon carinicauda
TCACACACCGTGTGTTGTTATTTGTAAGTCATAAGTGGCACATATTTTATGGAAAAGTTTATAAGTACACCCAATGTTTCTCAAGCTGTCCTGTCCTGTCATTATTGTTTACATATGATTAGTGACAATCTTTCTCTTATTTTGCGTATTAGATTCTACTTTTCGATGCAGTATTAGTTAATGATAACGCTTAATTTATACCCGATTTACTGTTTGTTTTCCCTTTGGGTTACCCATCGGTGAAAGAAATGCTGCTGATATATTTGCGTTAAACGGAATGCGTAGTGTGGAGGCAGTAGTAGTTCTTAGAACAACAAAGAAAGGAAACCTTCATTGGTGTTTATGTAATCAGCACCAGTTGTGTTTACTTTTAAGTTGGAAAGAAGGTACAGTGTGTGTTTTGGATTAATTGATACTCTTAACAACCACACACTTTCTATACACGTACATTCAGCCACACGAAAATTGCATGTGTGTATATATATATATATATATATATATATATATATATATATATATACATATATATATATATATATATATATATATATATATATATATATATATGTATGTATATATGTATACAGATACACATATTGATGATAATAGTATTGCGATTAGTGCGAGTTGTAGTAAATTAATAAGATCAGATGAACTCTAAGTAGTATCTTATTTGTCTTCAGTATTGTCACTTTTGCATAATATTAATCTCTGGCACCTTCGTTCAGTTATTTTTTTTATGTATGTTATTTAGGATTTATAATTCAGACAATCCTTTGTATTCACATCTGACTATACAATATATATATATATATATATATATATATATATATATATATATATATATATATATGTGTGTGTGTGTGTGTGTGTTTATATATATATATATATGTATATATATATACCTCTATATATATATATACCTATATATATACATATATATATATACATATGTATATATGTATATATATATATATATATATATATATATATATATATATATATATATATATATAGTGGTACCTTTACTTTTCTTCCACATTGTTAAATGTTGACTAAGAAAACTTAGAAATTTAAAAAAGATATATGTATGAATATTGCAGATGACAGTTTGAAACTTACCCGTTTAAACAAACTACGTAATCAAAGAATCTTCGAGTCCAATGAACTTTCCTAAACATCATCTAATATCCAGGTTAGAAATATCTTCAGACTCGATGAATATCCGATTTTGTTACCTAAAGCTAACCACGCATCCCAGAGCAAACACTGCTCATACTGAGGTTAGAAGCTCCACGGTGTTAGCAGTGATTCTAAGGCGAAATCTCTACCTCACAGTCGAGTAAGCCCCACGTCAAGATACGGCACGGAATGGGTGCATTAATGGATCTGTGAAAGAACATTCTGAAATTCCTGCGGCTTACTGTGTCACTATTAACTAGTCTGAGTCGATATCGTCACTGCAGTCTTCCTCGTTTTTTACAAGATATTTTATAATTGTATAGTGGTGACCTTGGTTTTCATCTCTCTTCTTTTCGTGTCAGAATGTGAATATTAAAAATGTAAGAACGCATCCTCATTTTTGATTTTATCTTTACCATTATATTAATTATATTCATTTTATTTCTCTCTTGTTTTTATCTCAGGATATATTCGTTCCAAGTGGAAGTTTCTCAGTAATAATAATAATAATAATAATAATAATAATAATAATAATAATAATAATAATAATAGTAATGGCTGCATCGGCAGAGTTTATTTTCTTATCCAATTTTTCTATTTTCCGGATAATTCTCTTCTCTAGAGCGCTACAATCAGCCAGCAGACTTGAAAAATTGGATAAGAAAATAAACTCTGCCGATGCAGCCATTACTTTTAACTCAACCTGCCTAAAAGAGGGTCTCCTACCACAATAATGATAATAAAAATAATAAGTTGTTTGCTCTGACAAAGGTAGATCACAGATTTCAATCTATTTTTCGCCCTCAATTGGTTATGTTTTTTGGAAATTGTTATAGATTTCCTTGTCAGGACTGTAATTTAAGCATTCTTAGAACTTTCTTATAAAAGAATTTTATTTTGATTTCCAGTGTTACAGTCCTCCCTGCAAACTGCAATTTTTTTCGTAAATGGTACTAACTTATTTTTTTACCTGTAGCATTTTAAATACCAATAACAAGGAACTGATTCAATGATTTTTTTATTCCTTTCCTTAACAGAAATTAAGTAATAATTAAAAAGAATTCTGTTTCAACTATGTACAATTCAACTATAATATAGACTCGTGTCTGATCTTGACATCTAAATCAAAATAAATTCTATTTAGGGTTCATTTAAGGATATCGGCTTCTCTCGCTCTCTCTCTCTCTCTCTCTCGCTCTCTCTCTCTCTCTCTCTCTCTCTCTCTCTGTTGTTATGATTAAAGTCAGAATTAGATTTCTTAGGCCCGTTCCAAGTCAGTCTCTCTCTCTCTCTCTCTCTCTCTCTCTCTCTCTCTCTCTCTCTCTCATTATTATTATTATTATTATTATTATTATTTTGAACAGGAATTAAAATTCTGATTAATCAATTTAAAGTTCTCTCTCTCTCTCTCTCTCTCTCTCTCTCTCTCTCTCTCTCTCTCTCATTTTCACTTGGGCGTAGAAGTGTTTCACCTTATGAGCGAAAGTAAGCCAGAAACCTTCCTGGGCGTCCATCCATCCTCCTACACCGAAGCGATACTGTCGAGGATGTAATGTACTGAAAAATAGTCCCTGACAATCGACCCAAAGTCCAAGACTCCGAAGGCATGAAGAAGCTCAGCGGATTTCTCTATTTGACCACCAATCGACGTGGTCATTCAATTGACAGCCTAATGACCTATGCCCGGGAGACACCCTACTCGCAAATTGGGCTTTCAGTGGGGGCAGCGTAAGGGCGCTTTCCAGCCAAGTCAGGCTTTGACGGAAGGAGGCCCGTGGGCAGTGTTTGCGGTGGGCAGCAGTAGGGCAAACACAGCCTCGTAACAGGTTCCTAGTGTCAACAAGGCCGCGCCTAACCCCATTAATGTAAACGAAATGGGGAAACATAGGCATACACGCTAAAAGGTTCCTCTTCTCATTCTCCGGAATAAAGAAAAAAAAAAGATAAATAGATAGGGAGAGAGAAAGAGAGTAGGGAGACATCATCACATCATTGGAGTTTAGTTACTTCCCGGAAAATCAAACCCATTTCACGATTCCTTAATGATCTTGCGACGATTAATCTGGTGAGTAGACCGAAGGCGAGTGGCAAATTAAGCTGGAGACGTCAGATTTGTTCAGGAAGCGAGAGAGAAATTTACTGAGGTTAATGAAAGCGTCTTACCGCTGTGACATTATCGTTCTGCTATTGACTGTGAATTCAACACCTGGAATCCGTAATGCTATATACGAGTATGTGGAGGTAATTGTTTTATACAGTGTTCTGCTGTATCTTTTTATAATATCAATTAAGAATTTTGTTGACAAGATCATCTTCGGAATTGATGAAACAGAAACTTTGAAAAAGTAAGAGAAATATTTATAGAAACATTAAAAGATGATCATAGCCTCTGTACAAAGTGTCTGTCAAGTGAATATTAATTATATCAAGCATTTCAAAATCTAATACAGTTTGCTTGGATATATTCATTCGATAAAAGAACTGAACTTGAAGTCATGGTCTTTCCAATGTAAAATAAATAGATTATTTTAAACAGGATGCGGACATCATTTCCTTTATGCCTGTCAGTAACAGAAGTAAAGATGACATGACAGTCACGTGAAAATAATTTCAAACTGTCGATATAATTTTCTGTACTTCATCGCACGATGTCTTCTAATTCTGAAGATTATTTTTGATATTTGCGTAACATACATCATAACCATAACATTGCTATTTTCTTTAATTATTTATTAACCAAGCGAAACTTTTTCTTCATAAGCAGACATCTGGAAGTATGAGGAGCATTTATCCATAACCAGTCTTCTTGAAGTATGAGGAGCATTTATCCATAACCAGACATCTGGAAGTGTGATTAGCTTGTATCAATAACCAGAAATCTGGAGGTATGAGGGGCATTATTCATAACCAGCCATCTGAAAGTATGATGAGCTGTAGCCTGTTTGCCATAGCAGATTGCGGGTTGAAGGATAATTAACTTTCTCCAACTTAAAAATGACAATGAAAGTGACTGCAATGCTGAAACAATTGTGGTAATTAAGAAGTATATCTGCTTAATTTTCCTAACGAGGTATAAGTGCTTATAACTCAATAGAAACTTTAGGATCTCTTTTTATTGTTTGATTTGAGAGAGAGAGAGAGAGAGAGAGAGAGAGAGAGAGAGAGAGAGAGAGAGAGTATTCTTATTTCATTTTACATATCGGTATTATATTTCATATTCTACGCAGGTCTTACTTTTTCTAAGCTTCATTCGCGCTTAGGAGCGGTTTCCTAATGGAAGAAACCTTCCGCGAGACTGGTTAAGGGAAGACGGCGTTTTAAATTTATCGAGAAAAATGGCTTCCTTTGGCAAACACAGCTATTAGGTATATTTTTATTTCAATTACGCAGCTGGGTACTCTGATCTTTATGTTCGTAATGTATATTTAACGATGGTATGCTGGGGAAAATATTTAAGTTTGGGTGTATACGAGAATGTTTTAGTGAGTTGATTACAGCAAGAACAAATACGTGGAAAATGTTCTTGTGCGTCATTGCTGCTTGATCGCCTGTCCCGATTGCATTTTGCTTTTTGCTATAAAGTCTTGCGAAGTCAATGCAATAATGTTTTGGAGTTAAAGTTTGTAGAGTTAGAAATGTTACAGCTTTTTGTAATATGTTATTCTTACCGTCTTGCTTTTAAAGCTACGGTTTTTAATAGCGTCTGAAGACGCAGGATGGTAACATTCGTTCGATTGAAGGGTTATGTGATAACTAGAAGCAGCTCTATTTTTCTGAAATTATTAATTTCATAAAAAAGCGCGCACCCACCAAGTAGTTTTACCAAATTCTTAGAATGATTGCTTAAGTTAGTAGACGTGCAAGAAAGTAAAAAGGTTTTGAATAGCAAGATTTAAAAAGAAAGATGTTATGTAAGGATACAACTGAATAAAATCTCTCATATGAAAGCTGAGAACATTTTAATCTCAGTGGAAGGAGTGGAAGATGATGACCTCTTTAATTAAAGCTGAGAGAGAGAGAGAGAGAGAGAGAGAGAGAGAGAGAGAGAGAGAGCACAGTTTCTAAAATTAAAACAACGAAAGCAGTTGGCTAAGTAAAACCCTATAACAAGCAAGTAAAACAAAATTAAGTTAAAAGTGTACAGAATCCCAGTAGTAGTGAGTTTTATTGCAGCCTAATATATCGAATAAATTTCCAAATGAAATATGCCCCTCTTATCTAAAGCCAAAGATATGAATTAAACGACAATACTACAAATGTCTAGTTTAGCAGTGAATATAGAAAAAAATAATCCTCCCTTTTTTTAAAGTTTATTAAAGATATGTTTTTGTGGTTCAACAAGTTATGAAGCTATACATAATAAAGATTGGAATACCTGGGAACAGACTACTTAGAATGTAGATAAAAAAGTCCATATAATAATCACGATAATAATGATATTTTGTTTCAGCTCATGGCCCTATACAAATACCGAATTTGTGTACAATGGAGCTTCACAAAATACATTAACAAGTCTTTAAATAATAATTAAACTTGAAAGCCAACACATATAATAACAAAATAATGTTATAATACTATAATTTCAGCGATTGTGATAGCCTGATTCTGCGTAGCATTGCAGAAAAGAGCGATTCTAGATTAGCAATAAACACATATTTCGGGAATAGATAGAATTTAATTTGTATTTTTAATGAGATTCTGGAAGACGGATCCCGGGGCGTAATTGTTACATGGCTAATTGCCATCATTTACAGGAATATGATAATTAGGGATTCAGTGAATTACCATGCGCTGAATATCCTGTGCTTTGAAAGAATGTGTGATTTATGGTGAAGGTGCAAATCCTGGAGAGAGAGAGAGAGAGAGAGAGAGAGAGAGAGAGAGAGAGAGCCAGGCAGATGGGCGGTGGTAACAGCTTGTGGGTGAAGATGGGCGGAGGAGAAGCTATCAAGGGTTAGCTTCCCATTAAAAAGGACAAGTGTTGAATGAAGGTGGAGAAATACTAGATTTGGAGGGACAAATATTGACCGTTGTTCGCATACAAATTAAGCGCTTGGTTAATCAAAAAAAAAAAAGTTGGTGGATGGAAGCTGTGATGGGCAATGGGGCTCACACCGTCGATTGTACTTGCATGGTCTCAACATTATTGGAACAGAAGTTATGTTAATTATATTACCTAAGGGAGAAGTCTTTTATTTTTTGGCTGCTAATGATAATAGAGGGGAAGGTAAATCAGATGCAACTACGAGAGCCTGATTACCATTGCAAGTTCATAATCTTTTTTCGAGGATCGGGAGAGGGAAATGGAGTCTGATTGAGGGATTAACTAATATTTCTCTCCGTAATGATGAGCTATTTTTTTTTTTATTGGTGGGAACATTTCATTGTTGAATAATTAGACTTAATGGCAAGAAGAACGAAAATGTATTTGATTTTCACTAATAGTAACGATGAACTATTTTTTTTCTATTCTGTGGAAACATTTAGTTGTTAAATAATAAGTGATTGCAAGAGAAATTAGAATATATTTGAGATCTTTAAAACTTTCATCCAATAGATTCATGTTTTTTTTTTTTTTTATATTTGTCTATTTAAATAAAGAAGCGTATTATTCTTAAACAGAACTACCTTTAAGCAAAAAGAATGGATTTTTCCAGTTTATGAAAAGGCCCATCCAATTACTTGGATAAATTTTTTTCTGCATAAAAACTGTGAAATGAAGTCTGCTGAGGATCCCTTTAGAAAAATGGTGCATCGGAGGATATAGAATTTGCGTCTGAAGTTAAAAAGCGACCGCCGGGGATAGCATTTAAAAAAAAAAAAAAAAAGAAGAAAAAAAACACGAAAAGGCAAAAATTAAATCAGGAAAGTCTAGAAAAACTAATAATGAAAACGAGATCCGGTGAGAAGCTTAGATAAAAGAAAATGTTTATCGACTGAAAAGACTGGCTATTCTTGTCTGCCTTAGAGAGAGAGAGAGAGAGAGAGAGAGAGAGAGAGAGAGAGAGAGAGAGAGAGAGATGATTGTTTAGTGGAGACTTTAATTTCTCAACATATATGATCATAAGTATTTTCATTTTCTCATGGTACGAATATCTTATTTTCCTTTGAATTTCTTTACATTTTATTTTACTTATTTTCATTTGACGTATGTGACTATTAATATATACGGATGAACATACGGCTTCTGTCTTCTCAAAACAACGTTTAACTCATCTGTATTATTCCTTTACATTTATTCTGACATTAAAGCCTCTTTAAATTCTTACATTTTGTGAAAAAAAAGGAATAGTAGGCTAAGAGAAGCAGCGTAATAACATCAGGAGATACATAATGTTCACATCTCGAGACTTGGGTGATATTCTTGTTATCTTTCGTTGAACTGCGTTGTAGTGTTTACCAAGTCCTGAGTCTCTTCGAGGACACCCTTGCGACATTGAGGTAAGAGATGTCGTCACCGTTACTGGTAACACACACATACTCCCTCTCTCTCTCTCTCTCTCTCTCTCTCTCTCATATATATATATATATATATGTGTGTGTGTGTGTGTGTGTGTATTATGCATTTTATGTAGGCTACATTAATCTTCAGATAAAAAATTATATATGCATATATATATATATATATATGTGTGTGTGTGTGTGTGTGTATATATATATATATATATATAGAGAGAGAGAGAGAGAGAGAGAGAGAGAGAGAGAGAGAGGATATTTTCCATTTCGAACACCTCCAACGTCACATGTCATCAGATTATCTGCAGCATTAAATGTTGGCTCCATTAAGGAAGGTCCTGTGAGAAAGGAGACCCAAGACCACTTTTTCCCAGAGACCTTTTCGAGTGACTCCCGGGAGCATTTGAAGTACCATAAGCTCACAAGCGGCCTGGGAATCTGGAAAGCAAGAAGAAACCCCCTGGGAGGTTCGCCGATACTTGGAGATAGTGTATGTTTAAACCTATCCAATTGAGTTTTCTCCCTCTATCGGTGTTATGATTGGCCGATGGGGCCCCAGAGGCTTGGAATCTTAGATGAGAAGCGAACATAAACATTCGCGCGACAGTGTCAACATAACATAAAAAGACCCCTTTCTGGCTTTTGTGTTTACCTGCGGATCCTTTGTGCTTCTGTTCAGTGGTGTAGAGGAAGAAATGTTGATGTATCAATAGTGAGGGACCTGTAGGAAATGTTGTCAAACTTGGTATATTGATATTCGGGTTCCAGCTACTGCTAGGTTTGATTTGCGAATATCTTTTGAAATAAGCCAATCTTAGCACACAGGCACATATACAGTATATATATATATATATATATATATGTATATATATATACATATATATATATATATATATAGTTTTGATAAAGCTCTTCGAATGGGAAACCAATACACATACAATCAGTGTCATTGATAACTGGTCGTACTGTTCAAGTAACGTGATAAAACCCTCCATTTCCAACTAAAAAGTCTCACTAAATTACTAAACAATAATCAATTTATGGAGAGAGAGAGAGAGTGGGTTTGTTAAGGAATTTATACCTTACTAAATTTTCCTGATTATTTTAGAAATTTACCCCCCTAGACCGTAAATGTTACTGATGTCCTAGGGATGAATATTCTAACAAGCAGTCTTTAGAGATTCCTAGTTCACTGAAACTTGAAAAAAGAAAAAAATATTTGGTGGTTATGATACTGAACAAAGGATCGCCAGACTCATTCAAGATTATATTTCTTCACGCCATGAATTTGAAATGGAAAACGTTGAAAGATATATATATATATATATATATATGTGTGTGTATATATATATATATATATATAGATTCACATATATAGATTATATATATATGTATATATATATATATATATATATAGATTATATATATATATATATATATACACATTTATTTATTTTAATATCTTTAAAATCCACAATTAATCTTCTTTACAGGAAATTTTGGATAACTTTGTATACTTGGGTAATCGTTTGGGCAATAAACTTTTAATGATATGCTCTCGGCGAAGACGTAAATATTAAACATTAGGATACATCAAGCTTTGCAGATATAAATTCTTGGAATGGTCGATTTCTCACGAAAGCAGGGAAAAGGATAGTGTAGTTGTTTGGTTTGGCGTACTATTAATTAGATGATCCTGTTTAAATGTATTTTGATATGGAAATGACAGCATTGATGCAATAACACATAAATTTAAGATAGTTTTGAATCCATTGTCTTCCTTTTTTTCTGCTTAAAGCTTTTCAGTTAAAGGTCCTCATTTGGTACAAGACCGGGGTAGTAAATACTGGCTGAGATTTATGGTCTTTTAAAGTAATCATTATTTATTCAGTCAGTCAAGGAAGAACACTAATTTAACTTCATATTCCGTCAAGTACCTTTGATCGCCTTTGATTTGCTGGGCTCAACATTTTGGAATTTCTGTTGTTGTTTAGCATACTTTCAGAGTACAGTAATTCGTGGACTCTTAAAAAGGTAGCTTTTTGCAGCTATTATAGGCAAATTTGCATGTTAACGTGAAAGAAGTCATCTGTTTAAATGTATGCTCATTGTGGATGACAGCTGTTACGTACATAGAATTTAAAGAATGTTTTTCCGACAATTTAATGTTTAATGTATGAGGATATAAGTATGCATTTGCTTACATGTAAAATCTTACTGCCGTGCTATGTAAAGAAAGTCAGAAAAACTTCTACTGGGTATACTTTAATGTTTCCGGGTAAGCACACATTTGTTTCCTTGCATGTAAACTTGTACTAATACGGCATCCATGTCATTAAGAATTCCAGAAGGTATTTTATTG
>NC_090768.1:14181885-14189385 GCF_036898095.1 Palaemon carinicauda
TCCGCGGAAAACACTGTAGCCAATGGCCCTTAATTTTTTAGTTGGGATTTTGGTAGCAGTGATCCTAATCCCACTATAAACACAGCTGTGGAGGGATTACGGACCATTCAGAAACCATGAAAAGATCTCGCTCTCTTTCTCTCCCCCCTCCACAACGCCGATCTCTGGCCACTAGTTCCTGTCTCGTCCCTCAAACAAACTAACAGCTTCCTCATTTTTGGCCATCTGTGGATTTGTTCAAATTCTGGGCTAATATGCAAAAGTTAGAGATGAAATTGTTGTTATTCTTATTTAATTTTAATTATAGAATTCGTTATACGAGACTTCAAAAATTTGGTGTGTTGTAAAAAAGATTATCTTCATCTATCATAACTGAGATGGAATGGTATCTAGAATATCAACAATACGTAACTATTCCTTAATGTTAAATGTGCATAATTATCTATCAGCGATTTAGTGGTTTATAATTCTTCCGCCTGAAAATCAATGGCAGTCAAGTTCACCAATAACTCGTTTAAAAAGTGCATTGTCATTCATATAAGTCTATAAGCATGATAAACAAGTGAATTTTTTACTGACAATCCACGTCGTCCTTTTAAGATTATTCTCCAAATCATTATTCTATCAAGTATTTCATATAACTAAATTTGGTTGCAAACTTAACAGGAATCCCTATGTGAATAACAGGTCTTTAAGCGGCTTCATTAAATGGTTTATTAATCTCCTTCAAGTTAGATATTTAACCATCAAATTATGAAATAACCAAATTCATACATTGTTTATACCTGAGAAAAGTTTATGACACCAAGATTTAACAGCTTCATGGTAGCAGACAAGACCTACTCTGGGATTTTACAATATATTTTTTTTTTCAAGTTAATAACGCACCAAAGGGTAATTATGCTATGTAAAGAAACGCGTTTTGAGCGCTGGTATGATACGCAATTTTTGTAATGAACATCAATTGCTGGGAGCAAAGAGAAATATGCCAGGTTGTGTTTGGTTTCCATAAATTGATACTTGTGTTTTGCTTGTGAAGTAAACAGGAAAAGTCGGTGGAACTTTTGGAACTTGGCAAACTCATTTTTTTCAAGCCATTAAAAAATGAACTGTGAGGAAAGCTGAAAATGGTAAAGGGAATATCTCGTTATATATATATATATATATATATATATATATATATATATATATATATATATACGTGTGTGTATTTGTATGTACTGTATGTGCGACGTGGTTAATGATATGAAAATTTTCTGCATGGAACCTTCATCCTTAATTTAAAAATTTATTAGTGTATGTGGCAATATTATGTGGTTTACTTCCAAGTAGCCACTTCCCAGAAAGAAAAAGATAATCTTTAACATTAAATTAGGATATTGTTATTATTTGGGGAGAAAATATCAGTGTCCACTAATAGTTACAATAGATGTAATGTAAAAGAATACAATCGAGTACCATAAAAATATTTTAATAACTAAAAACAGTCTTATAATAAGTAATAGCATAATATACCTAATAATTGTATTACGGACAAGGAGTGAAATATTCAATAGAAACTGTGGAAAAGAAAAAGTTGCGATAATCGTTAGGTGTTAAATTTGTGAATTTGGACCTATGAGGCATAATACAAGGGGAGAAAACACAGTATATCTGCGTATTGGGGAGAACCTATGATATTATGAAATCCATTAATGAATTAATCGTCTCCAAGCTTTGTAGAAATAAAATAATAAGTGTTCATAGTATACAGTACAAAAAGTATGATTCTATTTGTGAAAATAATGGTAATTATCACCAGCAGTGCGTTTTAGGGGTCTCCGAGAGAGAGAGAGAGAGAGAGAGAGAGAGAGAGAATATATACATATATATATATATATATATATATATGTTTGTGTGTGCATTGTGTACTTTTGTAGGTCTTATGGATTCATGTAAAGGTTGTATTTCAGATACTGAAATCTAAAAACCGATTCAACAACTCCTTGTATCAGTGCATATAATTGTATTTCAAACATATCGTAACATGAAGAAATAGTATTGAAATTCAATTACAGTAAAATTATGTATGTATGTATATGTATATATATATATATATATATATATATATATATATATATATATATGACTAAAACTATTATAGTGCTAGTATCGTTAAGCGATAAGCAAATGTTTGTGTAGATATTGAGGGAAGTCAAAACTCTGTTTAAGGTTCATTATGCGTACAATATGTGTACATTATTCCTATTTTATATAATAATTTATGTGCAGTACGCAATGATCAGGGGCATGTAACAAAAATTAAATAAAAACTCTCAGATGGAAACACTGATTTACATCGATCCAATTAATTTGGATGTTTATGAAAATGCACCTAAAATGGATAATTTTGTCTGTAACACATAGAAAAGATTTATATATATGTGTGTATATATATATATATATATATATATATATATATATATATATATATATATATATATATATATATATATATATAAAGTATATGTGTATAAATATATTTAAACAAATGCATGGTGTAAAACACTTATATTTCTAGAAATAATTATAAATAACGCACACACACATAAATCTTTTAAATACAGAAAAAAAAAATATCAAAGACAACTAGTATTAATATAGCATGTTAGTGACATATAAAAAATACAAGTATATAAGGTATTTCTAAATTCTTACAAATAGACACAGGACATTATTTCATATTGTTATAATTGACAATTAGAATAAGGCATTCGTGAATATATATTATTTATATAAGCCAATTTTTCATTTACCTTGATAGATGAGCTTTTCCTTGAAATCCATTAGTTTAGATTTTTATCTTATAAGAGTTGTACTTCTTGATCTTTTGTCATTTCATGAAATTAAAATTTTGTGAAATTAGTATCCATCCTTTTCAGATACAATCTTTGAAATAAAATATAAATTCAAGTTTCATGTTTCTAATCTAAAAACAGACTGACAAGACTTAAGATAATTTCAGGTGAATTTTGGTATCAAATTAAACCCACAGTATAGACAAATCTTTCTTTTATTATTCATAATAAGTTTAATACAAGGTTATGTACATTTCTTGACTACAGATTTTTTTTCAAATTATTCTTAAAGTGGATATTAAGATTATCCTGTCTCACGTGATCCTTTGTACTCTGACAAAAAAGCAAAGAAATGTCCACAGTGTAAAAAGTCTCTTTCTCTCTTTATTATTTCGTCAATGAATGCATGAAAATCATTGTGATTTTTTACTAATAGTAAATTTTCGTAAGGAATTTCTGCATTTTTTTTTATCTTTACCCGTGAAGGATTGGTAGATTAAGGAGGGGTGGGGGAAAGGGAAGGATTGTATAGGAGGGGGGCCTACATGATAGTAGTAATGGTAGTAGTAATACAACAGTAATAGCGGTATTATTTTTAGGCGTGATTTGACAGTGAGGTAATATTTCAGGATCACGTATCACCTACGTTACTATAGAGCCTCATACAGACATTCAGAACATTAATGAACAAACACAGACGGGGTGATGATGAGACGTTGAGCACGGCGCCAATCTTTTTATTTTTGCATTTCTGCTTTCTTTGGAATTCTTCTCGCCACCCACGCGGTTGAAGTTGAGTGGCGGTTATCTTCCAGTTCATTTATCTTTTCCTTTTTTTCTCTCCCTCGCCCCATTCACAACACCCAACTGTGCAGCCCCCGGTGCAGATGCAAAGGGTCAGCAGCCCCCCAGCCAGCCCAATCACCGCCTGTAAATTCGTACGAGGAACCTACAGGCTGTAGCGCTGATTGATGAAGAGGTCCCATGAAGGCACCCGGTACCTAAGCTGATATACCGCGGGTTGACGACGCTTCTGTTGTAATTCTTAGGTAAATAGAACAGCGGTGAAAACCCACGATCAGCGAAGTTGGCAGATTGGTTGAAGCCCATCAGGTACGGGATGTCGCCGTGGGTTAAAGCAATATGGTTTGACGTGGGCCACTAAAATCAAGTAGGGGACTAGCGTTGGGAGCACCTACAAGACTGCACAGCGGTGATCGAGGGGACAATAGGGGAGAACACAAGGGCGGTGGTACACGCCTCCCGCAGGAGGGGAGAGGTCGCGGAATTATCGAAGTATTAACAGATATTATTTTGTTATAATCCCCAAACTTTTATTTATACTGGCGCTCACTTCAATAAAAGTCCCGGTTATATTTTTCTTTCATTTTCAGTTCTTGGATAAATTTTCGTAGGCTGGGAACGCTGTCAAGAGTTTACCGATATAAGTCGTAGTGGGATCACCGGACGACGCCACCGCCCGACTACCGCTGAAGATGACAGTGATTTTAGGCGAGGGGCGAAAAAGGGACTTACAAGAGAGTGCTTTCTTTTCTTTCCTTTTTTTATTCAGTCCACGTTATTCGAGTCCAGCGGTAGCTACAGCGACACGGAGGCTTTTGGTTTATTATTAATAATTATCTTATTTATTTATTTCTCATTTAAATATGTACACCACTACATCACCACACATCACCAGTCCACTCCGACGTTAGCATATCAGCGGGGGAAACAGCCAACACAAACTAAATAAATTCCGGGGGTTAATCTAAGTATGAATGATACATATAGTACAATGAAATTATTATTATTATAAATTCACCTCTGGAGACATATCACAAGTGCGGCGTTGCCTACGGGGCATCCACCGCCAGTTTCTTTTTTTTTAATCTTTTTTTCCTCTTTCTCTCTTCGAGTATTTACAAGGGGTTTACTATGTACACGGCGGCGGGCGGCGGGTGGGCGGGCGGCCTCCCACACCCACACAACAACAACAACAACACTCACCAGTTGGTTATCTTCTCGCACTCGCTCTTTTCCTCCCTCGCTCTCACCACTTCTACCATCACCATTTTTCTTCGACTGCAAAATTACAAAAAGGTATTAACGTCATGTCATCACGATTCTGTTTAGAACAAATTAGCGCTCTCAGAATTATATATTTGTTTAGCTGTATGTAAAAGTTGCTGTAGTATTTTTTTTTAAGTCCAGCGACGTTGGAAGTGGTGCGGAGTTCTGTGGAGGCTCAAGAGGGTATACAGGTTTTGGCCTACCTGGGGAGATGGATGTTGTTTAGCGGTGATGATGAAGATGATGATGGTGGTGGTGGTGCGTTAAGAGGTGGCGGGGAACAGGGGGCTGCTGAGCGACACCACCACGGACGGACGGACAATACCCACAACGACAGACAAGCCTTCGATGGCATCAAATACTTCTTTGACAGGTGGGCGTGGGTTGTGGGGCCGCCCGCACAGGTGTGTTGTGGGCTGAGCGCCCAAGCGCTGGGACGCCCAAAAGCAACCCCCCATGCCACCCATCATCATTCCACCGCTGGAGGAATGTTCAAAAGACGCTGCACACACACACACACACGCACACACACAAAAGGAATCAAGAGTCGACGCAACCGCTACATAATTTTCACATGGAAATATATGAAGCTCAGTTTAATTGTTTATTTTGACACGACTACTGTTTCACGTCACTGAGGAAATCAGATAAAATTAATCTGTATATAAACATGGCGCTCTCTTTAGAGTCTTAATCGTTATTCTTTTATTTTTCTATGGAATGTCTGGCGAAGTATGGAATGTTTTTCTTTTTCATCTCTTCAACACTTTCTTTTTTATACACGTCCTCGACACAAGAAGAGGTTAGTTCAAATAAAATAAGTTTCTGTTTTATTATCACTGAAAAGCATCCCGATTTTAGTTTCTTTCTACACGAGATTGGACACATATCTGTTTATTCTTCCTCGATGAAGCAAAGTGGGAATGACGTTGAATAAAGGTACTCCTCACGGGGAAGGGCACCGAAATAGTCACCATCCCCTCTCCCAGGGACCAGTGGCACCTGGGGAGGACCCACGAGTACCGGTAGTAATGGCAAATGGGCGCTGATCTTTTTTATTTCTATTTCTGTGAATGCCTTGCCATTTAGCTACCGATTCTTAAGCTCTGATTTTGTGTCCATCTCTCACCCGAGCTCCCTGTGGCATGAGCTTAATTTTTGAAGGGGCGGCAGGAAGATTCATTCTTTGTAGGAGCGACCAAAGCTCCATCCATTAGGTGCTGGTCAGTAGGCTGGCTCCTGCCACAGGTTTAGCGACCATCAGTGGGAGGCCGTGTGCGGAGGCGCCACGCTATGAGGTGGCATTTGCGGCGAAAGTAGCGGACCGGGCGGGGAATGTTGAGGAGGCAGGTGTGTTGGAGACCCATGCATCGTCTGGTGGGTGTAAGTGGGATACTTTAATTCACGGGGAAGTTCTACTGACCTGGGCTGTCCGTAATCTGATGTAGGTGTTATCTGTTGACCTGGGCCCGGTGGGGTACCGTTGACACCTTGGGAGCCGTCGTGTCCTGCTCCCAACATGGGAGGTGTCATCCTCTTCTCCTTCTGCCGTCTGTTGCAGAACCACACTCGCACCACTTCCTTTTCCAGTTGCAAAGAATCGGCTAGTGTAGTAATCTCCTGTGCTGAAGGTTTGGGTTGTTTGTGAAAATGCTGTTCGAGGGCGCCCTTGACCGACACTTCTATGGAGGTGCGCTTTTTGCGTTTTCTTCCCTGGGCAGCGATCTTGTCGATGGAAGTTGGACTGCCCGTGGTGGAGTCCGCCTCCTCCAGCCACTTCATGAGAAGAGGTTTCAGCTTGCACATGTTTTTGAAGGATAACTGTAGGGCCTCGAATCTACAGATTGTGGTTTGTGAGAAGACGTTACCGTACAGAGTTCCGAGGGCGAGACCGACGTCTGCTTGTGTGAAACCCAGTTTGATTCTTCTCTGTTTGAAGGACTTAGCAAATGCCTCGAGGTCGTCACTGGTTGGGGTTTCTTCTTCTGCTTCGTGATGAACGTGATGGTCAGGGGTGACAGGTGACTCGCAATGGAGGTCCCTCAGGTGTCCAGGATGCATTTGTGGGGGAAGCATACCATTCATAGCGTAAGCTGCTGCGTGGTGTCCTAGCGGAGATCCGCCGTTACCAGCAGACAAACTGTAGGGCGAGGACACTGGTGGTTGCCAGCTATGTGGCATATGGTGGGCTGGACGGTGATGAAGACTCATTTCTGAAGGCTGAGGCTTGATATCCTGATGGAGATGTGGATGTGGATGCATGGATGTCCAGTGACTTGGATCTGAAGGAGGCAAACCTACCCATGGGTTGTGGGCCATGGGCGCTTGGTGTTGGGGCATATACTTCATTTCGTGGGCTTCACGCCCATACCCTTGAGTGTTCACTATGTTCATTGTTAGACAGTCCGGCACACTGACTGGATCAGAACACACTGCACTTGATGCGATGTAAGTTGTTGTAGCCATTACACAGCAAGTCTGATCAGACTTGCAAACAGTCTGACCGCGACTCTGCCTACAAACTCACAACTGAAGTACACTTGCGCGTTAACATCTAGCGACAGTGTACGACTCCGCCTCCTCGGCTTTACTT
>NC_090768.1:14196885-14216885 GCF_036898095.1 Palaemon carinicauda
ATGTGTGTGTGTGTGTGTGTGTGTGTGTATGTGTGTGTGTGTGTGCAAACAATTTAAAAGCTTATTTTCATTTAAAGGAAACAATTTCTTATGCAACCCTTATGTATATCATTCCGCGTAATGTACGTTCAAATTATATGTAGTGTAGGGTTATATCGATAATTTATTATTATTATTATTATTATTATTATTATTATTATCAAAAGCTGTTATTCTCTGGTATCACTAATCTCTTAGTAGCCCTATGGAGTTCTTCCTCCTTGGCAATCTAAAATTCGCCTATAAGGATTATAAGAGATTTAGCGCCTGACATTGTCAATCCAGTTGAGTGTCGTCATTCGTGGTACATCCATGTCACTACTCCAACGTGGCCAATATCGCCGAGTGACCGCGATATTACTTGTGGTGTAGGGTTTTCGGCCCGTAAATACTGACCGATATTTTACAATTCTCTCTCTCTCTCTCTCTCTCTCTCTCTCTCTCTCTCTCTCTCTCTCTCTCTCTCTCCTTTTAGTTTAATAGATCAAATATCGTTGGTTCCTGTTAGTTGTTTTTTTCATCCGGAAATTAATATAGTGATATATATATATATATATATATATATATATATATATATACTGTATATATATATATGTGTATATATTTATATATACACATAAATATATATACAATTTATATATATATATATATAATATATATATATATATTTAGTTTGTGTGTGTGTTTATGTATATACGATAACTGAGCGTTTGTCTTTACAGTGATATTTTCAGTTATGACGAAGAGTACACATCTATGATACGATGGTCTATAAGTATGTAAAACAAATGGTAATGAGATAAACAAATGAGAAAAAACAGTGAATTTATGACACAATGTTCGTTGGCAAAGTTCTTGTTAACACTTTGTTAGATCAGAATTTGATTGAGGGCTAATTATCATGTAAAGTGTATCTTTTTATAGTTTTTATCCGCTATAGGTAAATATGTTTATTTAAGACGTTGGTCCTTTTGAAAAACCTACCTGCATATATGTTTAAGCGCCAACTACACTTGGATGTACATGAGGCTCGCCACAAGTTATGGAATTTTATTTCTGGTCATTCGTGGTTTCAAAGTTTTTTTTTTTTAGTTGGCGTAAATTACTCAGATGTTTCTATGAAATTACCTTTTTTTTTTATAATTTATTCTGATTGTTGTAATAAAAAAAATAACAATAAATAAGGTCTATTCCAGCATAGAGAACCATAGTCTTTACGACCTCTGATTAGTTCAACAAATAAAATAAAGTAGTATGTTTTGCAGCCCTCCTCATCCTCTTCTTCGCCATACAGTTACTTTTTCGCATTTCTTCCTCCAATTCCTCTCCTACTTTTATTATTTAATTCCTCTTATTCCTACTCTTCATATTCATATCTTCGCTTCCCTTCCTCTTCCTCATCATCATCATCAACATCATCATCACCATCATCATCAACATTATCATCATCATCATCGTTGTCGTCGTCATCACCAAAACACACCACCACAACCATCGTCGAGATCGATACGAGTTAAAATTCCCCTTGCGACCGAGTTTCCTGCGTCGCATACAAACCAGAGCGCGAAGACGACCTAACTGCAGAAGTTGAGACGTCCTTTGGAAGGAGAGAGAGAGAGAGAGAGAGAGAGAGAGAGAGAGAGAGAGAGAGAGAGCCGTTTAATTACGGATGTAGGAAATTTGATTATTTTCTTCTTATCTATTTTTTTTTTGCGAATCGCTCAATTTTTCCTCATCGGTTTCTTATTTTGAAATTTTTAGTGGCGTCGCTAAATAATGCCACCGTTATTAATTGATTATTGACGATATTATATTAGAGAACGCTTCATTAACCAATCAGTCAGGTCGTAATACTCTAATTTTTACCAAATTAAATCAGTAATTCTTTTTAAATTAGAAAAAAATATTCATAGTATTTTTATTAGAATAATTTGCACATGAGTGTAACTTTCAAGTAAGAACACTTGGGTAAACCATAATTAATATAAGCTCCACTTGCGTCAGCAGTTTTTTGGGTATTTGTTCTCCAGTTTTATAGCGTCATTTAACTTGAATTACACAGTATCCTATCAATCCTAATCTCTCTCATCCTAGGGCATCGTGATTTGTCTAACTTACCCTTTCACGCCGTAACTCTTACAGGTGGTACAGGGTGGTTCGCTAACCCAATAATCAACATCAGTGAATCGAATGATTGGAGATCTTAAATATGTTTGCTACTTATTTATCCAATATGTATTTATTATATATTTGTAAATTTTACATATGGCCAGGCGAAGGGTTTGTTTTTAAATGAAATCTAAAATCTGGAGGAAGACAATGTTAAAGAAGCTGGACAGTAAAGCGTAACAAGACTAAATGGAACGGATGTGTGTAAGAGGTAGAAATCAATGCAGCTTGGGACGATTATTCGCTGCAAAGAACCGTTGATATTGCCTGCAATGTGCTGTGCAAGGCACACTGTATGTGGTACCTCGTTAGTCGAATTGTTTGAGGTCAGCGATATTTAATACCCCTGGAAAAAAAAGACGTCGATCCTAGAAGGAAACATCTTCGCTCTGATGTTTGAGTACATGTCTTAATTAATTGGTTGGTTTGGTGTTATGGAAATTGTTCGGAATGTTATAATTTTTACACAACAGTTATTAAAAATAACGTTAAAGATTGTCGATAACGTAACATGAAATTATTGTCTATGAATAGATATTTGTTTTTGTTATTCGTATTATGATGGTATTAATTACGTTTATAATTGTCATCATTAATACCATCTTCATCTTCATAATTCATATTGTTCATATGTTAGCTCATTGTTATAAAGAGGAACCGATTATTCTGCACTTCTCCGCTTCTTGGATTTCGTTAAGCAAAGCTTTCAATATTAAAGATAGCATAATTTGCTTGACTGGTAATATTTTCAAATTGTGAGGGTATATATACAGGTGGGTGTAAGTATTTAGCGATCGAACCCAAGGCCACCCTTTAGAAAGTGTAATTATTAAGCAGTTTATCGCCATCATTACACCCAGCTGAATATGGGAATCATCATCTGGTCTGATCAAGAGAAAGGGTGTGGTGCCAGCATTCTCATCCCACATGACTGGCTAAAGAAACGGAAATACTGTCGCCGTCTGGCGCCGAATCAAAACTATTTTTAATTTTGTGTGTACTGTGGATTTATCTTATCATTTACGGCCATTTCTTCGTCATGTTTTAAATGGAGTGGCTGGAATGGGTTGATTCATGATTTTTAGATAATTAATATTTGTGTACAAATTACAAATTTGACGAGTCTTCTATTCTTGTTAATATTTGTGACACCACCGGCTGATTACCTGTTGGAACACAAAGGTCTGTTCATTATTGTTATCTCGAGTGGGAAAACATTTATTTTTTCAATTATTCATTCTGTACTTGGATGAGTAAAGGTTCCAGTGTTGTTTAGTAATGTACAGGCTATACTTTGCTTGATGCATGTGTTCTTTATCAGTATATGCCATTACTTTTTGATGATTTTACAACATGGATTTTGTGCTTTAATCAGTTATGATATATATATATATATATATATATATATATATATGTATATATATATATATATATATATATATATATATATATATATACTGAGTGTATATATACATATATATATATAAATATGTATATATACATATAAATATATATATATATATGTATATATATATGTATATATATATGTATATATATATATATATATATATATATATATATATATATATACTGAGTGTATATACATATATATATATAATATATATATATATATGAATATATATATATGTATATATACATAAATATATATATATACAGTATATATATATATACAGTATATATATATATATATATATATATATATATATATATATATATATATAGTTTATATATATATATATATATATATATATATATATATATATATATATCTTTTAGATGAGATGCTTCAAATGATGTCACAGTTTTCCTGTTTGCTTATGGGATTGCTATCATAATTTATAATGCTGCGGTAATAAAAAAAAAATTATAAAAGACTCACAAATTTTGCATAATTATTCTCCTTCGTGAAAAAAAAGATAACTAGGGAATAGGAACTAACAAGCAAATATAGGCAGCTAACCAGCAAAGAAATATGTAAACTCATAACAAAAATACTAAAAATACATGAAATATTACCTATGGATTATCATATAGTTTAATTATTACTTGGCATCATAAATAATATCCCCCACGGCTAATTTACGGACATTGAACATTTCATTGTCAAATCATAGAAGTACGAATTCGGATAAACGAGAGGACAGCGATACTACTGATAAACGAGAAAGTTTTCCCGGTCGGTCAAAACATTGACGTAATTTCATCTCGTTTTAGGTTACACTCGTTTGATCCCAGATATTTGACAAGTGATCCACATGACCCAATTCCTATGTATGGAGAATGCAGGTCAGCATGAACAGAAGCATATTTTTACGAGTGTTCATCTTCTAAAAACAGCGAATGATATGTTCTGATATATCTGATAAGTGAATGATTTTCAGATTGCCTGGTCATTCAAATTCTAAAGAGCGGTAATTTATTAAATGAAATCTAAATCTTATTATTCATAACCTGACCTTGAATTCAAACCGCTGAGAGTTGAGAATTACAAATCAGTGCCTGGGTTCTATTACTTAATAATAAAGTCGGCCAAAGAACCTAAATAAGAGACCTGACACATTACTTCCCTTCTCTATCGCATTCCTCTTCCTCCTTCCCACCTATCTACCTATTCCCTTCCTCCGCAATCTCCTTCTCATCCACTCTTTCATCCTTCATCCTCCGGGGCCAGCCTTCATGACGTATCAAAAATCTGCATGAAATGAATAGATCCGTTGTAAAATCAATGAGTTTCTTCTGCTTTTTTTATACTCAACGACGTCATTTGTAAGTCAATATCGTCTCGTACTTAAACTTAGACAAGTTGCTAAGTAACCAAGTTGCTGAGGAGAGAGAGAGAGAGAGAGAGAGAGAGAGAGAGAGAGAGAGAGAGAGAGAGAGAGAGAGAGAGAGAGAGAGAGTTCTGATGTTAATTATCGCACGCTTTTGATTCTATTGATATCGGTAAAAACTCTTTCATTAATATGAGTTATCGGGTCAACTTTTTATATAGCATGCATACATTACGGCATCTCTCTCTCTCTCTCTCTCTCTCTCTCTCTCTCTCTCTCTCTCTCATTTATTTATTTATTCTATTTCTAATTATAGCTAACGTAATTACGTTGGTGGTTTTGTCTTGTATTATCAGTAGATCAACTGATAAATACCTGGTGTGTGTGTCTTAATGTGAGAGAGAGAGAGAGAGAGAGAGAGAGAGAGAGAGAGAGAGAGAGAGAGAGAGAGAGAGAGAGAGAGAGAGAGAGAATTCTTGTTTGAGACCATCCCGCACTACCATTCACCGTAAAAGTAGGAAAACAGAATTTAAATAGACAGTACACTGTTCAGCCATACGCTGACATTACACCGCCAGTTTTCTTAGAAGAGCAATGCTTTAGATGTGACTTGAGATGATATTAGAAGTCGACTGACGTTATTATACGCTATTCGGTTTTTAAATTGTGTGACTAGATTTATTATGGAGTTTGAATGGTGAATGAAGTGACTTTTGTCGTTATTAAAATCGCTTTGGCTTTTATATATCGCTACCAGATCTGTTGTTAGATGTGGCTTAGTTTGTATGATTCCAGACAGAAGTATTCATTAGTTGTTGTTTGGGTTGCATACCGTGTAAAGGGAATCGGTATTAGTTTTGGTTTGGCTTGTATTATTTGACTGGAATTGTTACTAAGTGGGATCAGTTCTGTATATCGCGCAATTGGAATTTGTAAATCGTGTAAATACTAGTATTATTGTTTCACTTGAATTCATCTTTGAAACGAACATGGTTTATGGATGCTATTCAACTCCGTTGCCTCAAGGAGTATTTTATTATGCTGTACCTCTTAGCTATAATATCTACAGCCTATACAGCGTGGGTTGTTCGGTGCACTGTAGGCTCCTTGCAGCTCTTCATTGGTTCCCTGCTTTAATCCCATCTGCCTTTTACTTATCATCTGGTCCACCTTCTCCGAAATTACTTATTTCCATTTTTTCCTATTCCATTTAGATATTAATTTCATTTGAAAAAGGGTCGGGTTAAATACTTAATTATGAAATATGTGAAAGAAACATTTTAAATCAGCTTCTGTTTAACAAATATAAAGCTAAGAATTAACAGATGGATTTTTATATTCAATTATCATAATTAACCTATGTGCCAATGTGTATTGTTCATGAAACTGCAGTTTATTTTGATTATTGAGTGTCTTCTCTTTTTTTTGCCCTACACACTTATGTGTATAAAGACTAACATGGTATCACATTCAGATATATTTTTGTAGTTTAATTTTCGCTATCATTATGCATGTGTATATATATATATATATATATATATATATATATATATATATATGTATATGTATATATATATATTTATATATATATATATATATATATATATATATATATATATATATATGTATATGTATATATATATATATTTATATATATATATATACATATATATATATATATATATATATATATATATATATATATATATATATATTATACCGTGTAGTATGTGTATGCATGTATGTGTTTGTTTGCAAAATAGAAATTTGTTTAATGTTTTCCGTCTACTTGAATAACGCATGTTTATATTTCATGAGACCCTTGATTAATGACGCTAACTGTGAATTCATATTATTCAAATTCAAAATTTTGTTTCATGGAAAACACATGTTACTCATAATCAGAAAATTAGTGACGTTGCTAACCTGAGTCTATACCGACAACCGTGAGGCAGAGGCAATGTACAGTAGTTATCATCTCGCTGTAAAACTCTACGGGTATTGTACACACTGGTTAGACACCTTTTTATCTTGACAATCTGACAGAAGTCTTATTTGTGAAATATTATGTTTCGCTATCTCGGTTCTTTTTTTATATTTTTGCCACTGAAAATGTGTGTTAAATACTGAGAATATCTTTTCCATATTCTCTGTTTATTAAATCTGTTCCTGGTTTGAAATTCCTTTCCGATTATTTGATATTTTCATTTTATTTTTTTATTATTTTTTGAATTTAACTGTACTGTGTGCACTGCAGGATCTATTGAAATATTTATATAAACTATTTCAACATTATAAGAGAGGGATCAATATAATTTTGTCCCATCTTTTATAAAAATGAAGATGGAGAAACGTAATATTAGCGCTAAACTGAGAATTGATGTAAGTTTTTACATAGCCCATCCAAACCTGACTAAAACGATTATAAGCAATATTCCCAACCCTAACTTTAGGCAGAGTTTTCACCCCTTGACCCCACTACCTGTTGGTACCTTCAAACTGGCAGTCAACCTGTTTGATGAATGATTATTTATATTTTCTAGTTGCTCTTGAAAAAAAAAAAAAAAGATATAACATCACCTGACTTCATTCCTTACAAGGAAAATAAACCCGAACTCGATCAATTTTTTTCTCTTGCATTAATATTAGAAAATATTTTCATGCAAATATTACGTTAAAGTCAGCCATTTGATCCTTACTAGAGGCATGCATATGCTAATTACGTCCCCGTTTTGATGAACACCACCATTAGGATAATTCAGATCACTACATAACCAGGTGAAGCTAATTGCTAATGTCGAGACGTGCAACATTTTTCTTGGCAATCGTTCTGGAAACACTTCGGTCTTCAAGGCCATTCTCATTCTGAGCCACAGTGGCTGACACTGAAAGCTATTTCTTGCTTTAGAACATCGTTAAATAAGTTATTATATATAGTATTAGGGAAAAGTAAAACGCTGCATTTTTGTAAATTAAGAATGATTAAAATAACCTCAACTGCGAGTATTCATCAGATAGTTATTATCATTATATGTATAATAACCATGTTTTTATCTAGGTCACCTTTAGTCTCATGAAGACAAGAGATAGAAAGTCAATAGCATGAAAATAAAAAGGTTTGATCCCATTTTTTTTTCTGAACTTGGTTGATTATTTCAGTAAAGACAACAGTAACGTAATTCAAAAGTTCATTTTACTTCGCAGTAGTCTTTAAGTTCGATTTTTTTTTTTAGGATGATTATGATGATTTATTTTGAATTGAGTATCGAAAATTAATTTCCAAATGGCTCTTCCTTTCGTGTACGGTTCATTGTTACGTTTTTATATTTGATATTTGTGTTGGATCTCTCTCTCTCTCTCTCTCTCTCTCTCTCTCTCTCTCTCTCTCTCTCTCTCTATATATATATATATATATATATATATATATATATATATAAACATATATAAATACATGTGTACACATGTATATATATGTATTTATATATATATATATATATATATATATATATATATATATATATATATATAATGAGATTGTAGCCCCAAAGACAGCAAAAATCAAATGCTTGTCTTTTTAGCGGTTCCTAGATTTTAATATTATCAATTATTCCAACTATCATGATGGCTGTTTTTGCACTTATCCACGTGGACTATCATTGTTGACTACTTCAATTTGGTAACAATTATTTCTCAGTGACTTTTTTTTTTCTTTGTGCGTAGCCAAACTAATCAGGTGTAATAACCCCTAAACCCTTCATTAACGAGAGGCTGGTGTTATTGCTGAGTGACTGCGTTGTTGTGCATATTAACTTGATTCTCCATGCATACCCCACCGAGAAGTCAAAGATTATTTTCTAATTGATCTCACCCTGTGTTGTGTAACATATAATGAGGCTAAGCCCTTAGCAATATCAGAGGATAAGCTAGAAGTTCTTCGAGAGTCTGATTAGATCACGCACGCACACACACACACACACACACATATATATATATATATATATATATATATATATATATATATATATATACATACATACGTACATACATACATACATACATACATACATAGTCGTATATATACGTGTATATTACTTGAGCGTAATATTCTCCTTACTCTATATACAATATTTTATTTTTCTAATTCTCTCATTATATTTTTTCCTACTTTGGTGATGTCAGGATGCCAGAAAACTCTCCGTCAATCAATCAATCCTACTTTTGCAAATCCTTAAATTTTATATCTGATATCCTTCATGATGTAATAGAATATGGAAATGTGGAGAAATAAGGAAAAAAACGTTAGAAACGATAATTTGGAGTTTCCTCATTAAATGTATGTGCATGTGTTTATGTAAATGTGTGTATACATGGGAATATCCATACTTACGCTGATTCCAAAAAGAGAAATGGATTTTTTTTTTTTTTTTTTTTTTTTTTTTTTTTTTTTTTTTTTTTTTTTTTTTTTTTTTGCCAGTTGCTGCTTCCTCTGAATCCCATCTTATAAACAGATACCTTTCATGAAGACAAAATCTTTACTAGTGTCAAAGGTATATTTTTTTTTCTAAGGTAATCAGAAACTTCGTCTGGCTGACCGATAAGCATTTTTATTTCTCTAATGTTCATTCCGTCACTGGAAGAAGAGAGTGACCAAGACTCTGGAATAATTTGGTCTTATCGAAGTGAAGGAATTTTTTTTCTATTGTTTGGTGACTTAACGGCTGCACGTTGTTGAACGTCTAATTATGTTAATTACATCAATATTTGTTATGCCTTTATGTCATTTTTAATTACGTGCTTATGATTCTCATCATAGATATTTGTCATTAGATGGAAAAGTCAACATTCATTGTCATCTAGTTACACTTACTCGTTTACCTGTATAACATTGTTTTTTGTTATAATATAATCTGTTTTTTATTCTTTTTAATAATATATTTTTTACTTCCCCATTTCTTTTCCGCACTGGGCTACGTTTCCTATTGAGGTACTTTTAATTGTAGTATTTTGCTTTTTCAACTAGGGTTGCAGCTGGCTAATAATAATAATAATAATAATAATAATAATAATAATAATAATAATAACAAGACTTATAACGGTTTCCATGCGTGAACTACTCTTCCTGCGCAAAGTGAATAATAAAGCATATTGTATGATGATGTCCTTGTTTCTGCCATATATGAATAATATTTTATTTATAAGTTCTCCAGCTTTTCCAGTTTCGCCATTTTCATGATAAAATTCCTATCTTGCGGACAATACAGAATTCAATCTCGCCTTTCATTTAAAAAAGAACTAATTTTGGACCAATCTTATGAGTCACGAACATTGACACTATGGGATGTCACTCTTCACCAAATGAGTCTTTATTGCCTCATCGTTTTGATTAAGATGATATTTTTGATCGAATCATTTGCCCTAATCCGTCCCCCAAATTGCGTGTATTTTTGTGTGTGTGTGGGGGGGGGGGGGGGGGGTAGACGATCATTAACAAGCCCCGAAGCAAATCGTGCCCAATCGTCGTTGATCGTAAATCTCTTAAAGGAGAAATGCCTTATCTGATCAGCCGATTTAGCAATCCCCGGCAGGTAGTTAGCTCAGCCGCGACACCAATTTGTATTCGTGCGGTTATTTTGGACTTGTCAAAGACAGCACTACTTCATGGCGATCCTGCTGGAACACAGACTCTCGAACCTGAGGAAAATATTATGAGGGTTATTATGGATGGTTTCGTTGGATATGGACCGAAGCCTCCTCCGTTTTGCCTTTTTGGGACAAGTGTTATTGTTGTTGTTTTTTGACGGAGGCTTTGGTGTTTACACATAGACACATACACATATATATATATATATATGTATATATACATATATGTATATATATGTATATATATATATATATATATATATATATATATATATATATGATTGGAGTGGATAATTTATGCGTTAAAGATCCACAGAAGAGTTGCCTTAAACCCACCTCGAAGGGGAGGAAAAGTATTTAATTAGATATATATATATATAATATATATATATATATATATATATATATATATATATATATATATATATATATATATATATATGCTGTGCTTTTATGTTTATAGTCGTATTTTATATATATAGTATTTATATATATAGTATATATAGTATTGATAATTGTTCTTAAAGAACATTGCCTATATAGATTTGATGCACACACGAAAACTTTGTGTGCTTGTACGACGCACATAAAAAAGCACACAAATCAAATGCAATGCAACATCACATGACTTCTTGATTTTAGATATTTTTACAAAATGAGTTCTAGAGATATATTAGCAACGAACTATGCATATTAAAGACATCACTGGCTGCATTAAGAGCAGCCGTAAGATGTCTCTTCAACGCCTTGATGACAGAGATGCAAATTATGCTTATCATTCCAAACCCTTGAGCCCAGAGCTACTCACATACCGATGCTAATTTGATAAATTGGAACTAGATACATTGACATAGAGCCACATTGATACCCATAACGCCCTGGCCTTGCATGAAATGAGAGTGCAATAACGCCTGCAAAATATGCTACAAGTGATTTAGATAAATTGCAGGTGACGAAGGGGAACTATGACAGGATCAATAAACGCGCCTTTGAAAGCAAAGGGAGGGTATACATTTAGTCTGTCCCCAGCCATAACTATGGGGGCGAGTTTAATAAGGAATTTAATGGCAAGGTTTCAGTTGGCAAATTTCCATAAGTGTTATTATTATTAGAACTAGGCTAGTGTTTTTTTTTATCCCGAAAACAAGATAAAAAGTCGTATTCAGAGATTCTTAGCTGCCTATAAGAATCACATTCATAAATTTGAATGGTAAGCAAACGTTTATTTTCATTGAGGGTGAAGTAATGTTGATTTTACTAGTTGGTATCTTACAACATAACAATTTATATTTTCCAGTCTTATTATTATGCTTTGAAAAGAGGGAACAACAATTATTAAGAAAATGTTGTTCGGAACAAATTACAAAGAAAATGTTGTGAGGAACAATACAAAGAGGAGAAAGAAAAATTGGAAGACCTCTCGTGCGCATCTTCTTTGGATCTGGAGTGTAATTATATTAATACAATATAAGAAATCAGGGGGAATGTTCTCAGAAACTAAATCTCTATTGAGAGATCGGTAGATGAGTCTCTCTCTCTCTCTCTCTCTCTCTCTCTCTCTCTCTCTCTCTCTCTCTCTCTCTCTCTCTCTCTCTCTCTCTCTCTCTCTCTCTCTCTCTCTACATATATATATATATATATATATATATATATATATATATATATATATATATATATATATATATAAATATATATATATATATATATATATATATGCATAAATGTATATATATACATATACACACACACACACACACACACATATATATATATATATATATATATATATATATATATATATATATATATATATATGCTATATGTAGAAGAGATGATGGAAATTAGTGTTAGACGTCATAAGTTGCACCGACACTACGAGCAGTAAAGCTTGATAAAACCATAATGGCAATAATAGTATTATGTTCCTTAAGAAATACGAGGTATTTTCAGATCTAGAATGCTCGGTTTTGTTTTGTATTCGTTCGCAAGACCTCTCAATTACAATAAAATTAGTTTTATAGATTTTCAGTTTGGAAAAATCTTAGTTTTATGTAATGTCCGCTTACTTAATTATCACCGACTTTCTAAAGAGAATAGTTTTACGGAAAATGTCGGATGTTATTGAAGTAGTTATTACACAATCACGATCAAAAAATAAGGGGCTATGAGTTATTTTATATCCACCCGAGACATGACCCTATGATACTTAAATGTACCATTCACACATAATATTCATATACACGAATTAACTTTGAGCTGTCATTAAAAAATGGAAATAATGATCGGCAACATTGATAATGATTTGCAATATTTTTCTTATCTCTGCTTCAGTTCGACAGGTAATTTCAATGCGTCGATGTCGATGGGCGTCGTTACATAAGCGTAAAAGGCTGCCCCGGGTGCCATGGTATTGTGCGTTTGCGGAAATTTGAATCCAAGTGTCAGCGTTCTGCCCCGAAGCGGAAATGGGGGAATACCTTCGGTGGTTTGGCTTAACGGAAATCACAGCCGAAGCTTCTTTATTGGGAACTATAATGTACATTGTCTCAATTGACTCCCGCGATGCATTATGGATTTCTGCATTTGCCTTTCCTGTATATTGATTAAGAGAGGCTTCGAAAGACCGAGAATCAAATTGCAAGGCCTGCAAGCAATTGAGTTATCTGTTTCGCCCACTCTATTGGCATATGGAGCTCGCAATGCTGCAATCCCTGTTTTGGCTGTTTTCCTATACTGTACCCTTCGCCGAAATGCCCTCCGGGTTATATAGGAAGACATGACTTAAGGCATTATGTTTATGGTGTTTATTATTCGTACCCTTAGGGTTTCATGGGAAGGAATGACACACTAGACTGGTTGCTGTCTTTGTTTCATATTCTCCAAGGCTTTTACGGATGACATGACCTGATGAACTATCTGGGGCTTTTATATTCCATATGTCCTCAGTGTTGTATAGTATAATATATCTTGAATGATATGTTGTATTCTTGTTATTTATCTTATGCAGTTAGTGTTGAAGATTAGAATGGGATGGCATGAGGCAAAAAAAAAAAAAGAATTTTTTTTTTTTTTTTCCATTATGGAAGAAACAAAGGCAGGGAAGAAGTAAGCTATTATTAGGTTTATGATTGAAGGGAAGGAAGAAGCATTCGTACAAAAGCAATGTAAAGTAAGTCTATGTCAGAGGAATCGATTTGGTGCCTTTGTGTAGGTGAATGATACTTCTGAGAGTCGGTAGAAGTTTTCACAAGCATTAGTTCGTGTTTAATTCAAAAGTCAAAAGACCGTGAAAAAAAACTAATCAGTTGAAAAAAGAAGGCAGTTATGATCAGCAACATGAGTGGAGCCGTCATCAGTAATATGAATGATAAATCGGTAAAAAAGAAGTCGGGAATAAGTATTGGTTTTGTTACTGAGGCCATAACGAATACATATAAGGTATATTTACGTGAAAAGTTACTAGCGATTGCATTACTGAAATCATGTCATTAAAAAAAAACAGATATATAATTTGTATCACCACATTACTGAAGGTACAAGTCGTAAAAACTTAATAATAAATCAATAAATAATAAATAGGTAATTTAGGCTGTTCTTTGTAGAATTGTTTTACTCTTAAGATGCTTATAGTGGATATGTTGTTATTGAGATGTTGCAGCAGTATATAAGGTCAGATACTCTAGCCTTCTCGTTATTATACTTTGCAGTTACCTCATTTAATGGAACGAAGTATCTTGATCATACTGGTGGAATAAATAGCCATCGTTACGGCACAGCGAGCCTCATCGCTTCAGAAAACTGATATATTCTGTCTTCAGTGACGTAATTGGTGTGGGATAAGTGTGTCTTCCAAGAAAATCAGTTATCATTTCCTACGAGGTATTTCTGTGGAGACTTAATGACTGCACGGGTCGTTTTACTGGAATCGTCTGAATAAAACCGAATGTTTTCCTTTCTAGATGCATTTAGTGCGAGATCGTACGTGTTCAAATAGACAGGGAAGTACTGCTGTTTTTTAAAGCAACCAGTCTTTTCTTTTCTGGCCTTTATAACTCATTCTACATGAAAATAAAAATAATATATAACATGATAGTAGTAAAGACAATTTGCCGTCAATTTACAAGCTACGATTTTAAGTGAAGTCGATATAAAACCAAGTTTTATTAAAAGATACATTTATTTATTTATTTATTTAGTGAGGGAATTCAAATCATAGCCACGGATTTTACCTGTCGAACTAATTCCTCGAGTTTCATTTTTACCGTTTCCACTAGAGCTAGTGCTCTTTTAAGTGGGGTACTCCAGTACTCTTTTTTTTTTTTTCCCTTTCTTCTAAGAACGTATGTAGACGAACGATGAATGTATATACAGTATGTGTATACACATATATATGCACACACATAAAAACACACACAATCCACGCACGCACTTATATATATATATATATATATATATATATATATATATATATATATATATATATATATATATATATATATATTGTGTGTATATACATTTTATATATAGGATATGTATTTTATGTAATGCTGTATACCTTTTTAGAAACGTTGACTTATTCGATAAAGAATTGGATAAGGCTCCAACAAATATTTGGCATAATTCTTAAGAGACGGAATACACCGAAGGTATAATAAGTCATTAGTGAATAGCGTTTTCACAAGGTCTTGATTTTCTTTCTCTTTGTATATCGTCCTTACTGTTTTCAAGATCGTCTACAGTGTTAATCCAGTCGCAAACTATAGTATTGAATCGAACCTTAGGAAATAGGTCTTCGAGGTGATTAATCATTCCTCCCATGGCTATCCCATTACATGCTGTACGTGCTTAGCAGTTTTTGGATCGGAGGGAGGGTTACTTTTCCTAAAGAGTCATCTATGCAGGTGGTTGGGAGAGCATAGGTGAGGTGAGCGATGGAGTCCACTGCACGTAGTCCCCCACCTACACCTGAATGTAGTTAGATGAAGGTGCTTGCTTCTCTCTCTCTCTCTCTCTCTCTCTCTCTCTCTCTCTCTCTCTCTCTCTCTCTCTCTCTGTTCGTGCGTCCTCTAAGCGACTTTTAGGATACTAGATATTTGTCTGGAATAAAATATTTCCCCAAGGATCAAGGACTATTTTTAGTCGGAAAATCATCTTAATTTCCTGTTTTTGTGTTAAGAGAAACTTGCTGTTGGTCCGTTTTTTTTTCACTATCAAGAGACTACGATGCTAATGACTATGTGGGAATGTTAAGTCCAAATTAATTCTTTAATACGAAAGTATTTTAGGACGGGAAGTATACTGGACCTTTAGAATTCATATACCATTTTTCTCATGGCTGTCGGTAGTCTAGGACGACTAGTTGGCTGTTTGGTATCTTGCGCTGATTGATAGGTGCAATTAAGTGTGATTTATATGGCTTTCATGTTTGAAGCCTACCGATTACATACTAAGCTGGAATCACAGACAATTTTCAATTGACTTTATTCGTCGAGAAGATTGCTCACTTCGTAACAAGTCCCTTCGGTAAAGTGTCGGAATTTCTGTCAGTCCTCCTTTTGAATGTTAAGTCTCGCGAAACTTCTTCCGTACTAATGTGACCTCCTTCGCTACAGTACGTCCCTTCCTAGGCAGGAGCTATTGGGTATGCAAATCGCTGCCTTGCTTTAAATGATGGTTGTGCGTTCAACAGGTCTTTCCAGAACCGATGGAAAACCGTTAGCAGAGGCTGATCGTTGAATTCGTTTACGCATTGCCCGCTTTCGCTATTTACGTGCTATCGATTCCTGTTTCACTCTCGCTGTAGGGACTGTTCGGGAATACCTACGATACACATTGTTAGTCATTTAGTTGTTATGTCTTGATGCATTCCGTAGAGGGGAAAGACACTAGTAAAGTTCATTAGCTATTCTGATGCTGGAATCGCTGTCCCATCTCATTCAGTTCTTGAAGGGTGAGACTTCTCCCAGGAGAGTATACAACTACATAATCAAATATTTCATTGACTTATATTTTTATTCTTTGCAATTTGTGTATGTATTTATTTATTCATTCATGTCTTATTTTATGTTTTATCATGTATGGTTATTACTTCGGTGTTGAGGACTGTGACATCAACGATGCAAATCAATCAATTAAGTAGATAATCAAAACCACATAGTCACATATCCAAACTCTCAAAGCGCTCGTCCCAGTAATTCGTTCGTAAATGAAAGGGATAAAGTTATAACAGTGTTAATTTAAGGGAGGTGGACAGACTGATAGAATGAGACCAACTAGAAGGAATGAAAAGCAAAAGGCTGAATAGCTTACAACTGTCTACAATATGAAGAGGAGAATTATTTTCCAACAAACCTAATGCGATTGTTCAGATTTCAAAAGTATAGATAAATAGATAAATAACATAACATTAAGAGGAATATACAGGGATAAAGAAAAATTTCATTAAATAAAATGAAATCAGAGTTAAAATGAGAAAAAGATGAATTAACATTCAGAGTCGCGTTACACACATGTCGGTGGAATCATATATATTAGTGACACTGAATTTATATGCTTAATGTTGGTGGGTCTTGCGGTGCTATAGCTAGAACTGAGTAGGCTGGTTTGTTTACATCATTGGGCTCTCGTAAATATTTACCCGAATATAAAAGTGAATTTTAGTATTTAAACCTCGCGTAGCGTATACAACTGGCGTTGCAGATCGTTGCACCATTTCGTTTAATGATGCCAAATGGAAAAAAGAATATCGTTGCTTTGCAGCTCCTGATGGAGTTTTTATATGTATAAATGAATGAAACTGGATCAAATAATTTATAAAAGGAATTTTATTCCTGGTTTGTGAGATAATGGTCTCTCTCTTTCTCTGCTTTTTAATAATATATTTATAGATAAATAAATAAATAAATAAATATATATATATATATATATGTGTGTGTGTGTGTGTGTGTGTGTGTGTGTAAACTGTACTGTATGTTAATGAGGTTTATCTATAACCGATAATTCAATTTGCTACTCGGTTTGGAAATACGTCTCACTAAATATAAAGGTTTATCGTGATAACTATATTCAATTCTTTTAATGAGGCGCATTTGCACTGACTCGCAGCGGTGCTCGGAAAAGTTTTCTGCTCTCTGATTGGTTAGAATTATCTAGTCCAACTAATCAGCGATCAGGACACTTTCCCGAGCTGAAAGGGCACCCTTGAGAGTCGGTGCAAATCTGCCTCACTAAAAAGAATTGACTATAGTTGAATTACAGATACAAGTTTTGACATCTTTAGAAAATTTCTCCTGAAATGGAAAAGAATCAAAAGACAAACTGACTAATGATTCTTGGCATGATTTTATTTGCAGTAGAAAATAAACAATTATTTCTCATTTGTCAAATAATTCTATTTCCACATGGCAATATCCCTTAGGGAGGCGTTGCCGTTAATACATCTGATGCGGTGCACTCTTATTATTATTATTATTATTATTATTATTATTATTATTATTATTATTATTATTATTATTACTTGCTAAGCTACAACATTAGGTGGAAAAGCAAGATGCTATAAGCCTAGGGGCCCCAACAGGGAAAATATCCCAGTGAGGAAAGGAAACAAGGAAAAATAATATATCTTAAGAACTATGACATTAAATAAATATTTCCTATATAAACTATGCAAACTTTAACAAAACAAAAGAAAGAGAAACGAGATAGAATAGTGTGCCCGAGTGTACTCTCAAGCATGAGAACTCTTGCCATTACTAAAGTGTATTTGCAGCTTACCTTTGTCCCTGAGATGTATTCACCGTTTCCCTTTTTTAAATTTCTTTGCGCATTGCTCTCCAACTTCTTACAATCTTTACTTTTTACTGAATGGCGTACCCTGCCCCATCTCCGGGCCATGTTGCCGAAATTCCATTAATCGTAACAGTGCTGAAGTCAGACAATGAAGCACTGACGAATTCCCGATTTGTTTGTATCTTTACTATTTTTGTTTATTTACTCGTGGTTTCCTTTGTATGAAATTGTTTTAGTACTTTGTTAATCACTTACCTGCAATCTAATTGCATTATTCACATACCTGCAATCTTCTTTAGGCAGTTTGACCGTTTTATTTTTCTTTGATCCTAATATTATCATCATTATTATTATTTTTTTTTCTTATGACTCCTGGAGATTCTAATGAAAGAACAATTATTAGGCCTATACAAAGTGAACTATGCAATCTCATGACAGGTAATGATATATTAGATAAAACGTTACCAGAACAAATATCGATTTAAAAAAAAAAAAGTTTAATACTTTAGACGTTTATAAATCTTTACACATGTACTCTTATCGCGTGAACTCATATATAGAATCTTGATATGTGAACATATATGTTATATTCCATCGTGTTATTAATATTATTATTATTCCTAGTTGGAAAAGCAGGGTGCTACAAACCCAAGGGCTCCAACAGGGAAAAATTGCTGAGTGAGGAAAGGAAATAAGGAAATAAATAAACTACAAGAGAAGCGACCAGCAATTGAAATAAAATATATCAGGAATAGTAACAATATTAGAATAAACCTTTCATGTATAAATTATAAAAACTTTGAAAAAAAAGAGGAAGATGAACAGGATAGAACAGTTTACCCGAGTGTACCCTCAACCAAGAGAACTCTACCCCATGGCATCGGAAGACCATGATACAGAGGCTATGGCACTACCCAAGATTAAAAAACAATGGTTTGATTTTGGAGTGTCTTTCTCCTAGAAGAGCTGCTTACCATAGCTAAAGATTCTCTTCTCCCCTTACCATTCATTTCGGGGCTGATTGAATTATTCTCCCCCATGATTTTATTGCTTCTATGAAAATGCCTGCTGGTCCATTTTATCTTTTTTTTCAAACTATTCTGCCCTGATTTCAATTCCTCTTTTTCTCCTGATGCATTGGAGGTGATATGAAGCTACCTTGAATAGTTTGCAACTCTTGATTAGAAATGAGGCGGCATTCTTTTATATGGACACCTAGATCTGGTTAAAGAAATCTTCGAGTATATGATGATAATTTCATGAAGTCTCGCACATGTCATCCCTGTATCACTCGACAGCCTGCGGGAAGAACAAAGTAACGAGACGACTCTTGGGTAGCAAGAAAAAAAAAGAGCCTTGGCGAGGTACTCTGATATCCGGTCGTCCTGGCAACAGCTTTTATATTCCCCTAAAAAGGCAACGAGGCGGAAATGCGTGTAATGCTTAAATCAAAGCATAAAAAGAATCCTTGCAATGCGTATAATGTTAATTTCAGTCCTGGCGTAAAATCCTGGAATGCCCTTTTAATATATGGCATGTATTTGTGAAAACCACTGGCACGGACGGACGTCC
>NC_090768.1:14221885-14224385 GCF_036898095.1 Palaemon carinicauda
TAACCGAAATAGGCACGTCCTGCTGTTCCCAAGTTGGATATCGTCTTTGCATCAGCGTTCTCGAAGAACAAATGAAAACCATCGAGGTCAAGTGTCATTGTAATTGGGGTCAGAGGCCATCATCTCCAGTTCTGATGGACCTTGTGGCTCGTGCTGTACCCTGAGCTTATCCGGAGGCGCGGCAGTTTTAAATGACTGGGCTCTTCATAAGCAGAGCGATATTTACGATGGTTATATTGATATACAGTTTTGTTTGTATGCCCCGCGACAATCCATAATGCACAGCATGTAGAGGAATGAGCTAGGGTCGTGCCCTCTTACAGAAGGGAAGTCGTAGCTTTATGATCCTAGTTAGGTCCCGGCAATGGAAATCGTGGTTTGATATTCGCCCACGTGCACCCACCGAATATGAATGGTTGATATCAATATAAATAGTTTTTGACGAATTTAGTCATTCCAAATATAGTTTCCCGCGTATTCTAAAATATTGAAGGTTATTTGGATCATTACATAAATTTTAATGATCAACATCTCATTGGTTATGTACAGTATCATGTTTATTCGATAACTTAGTGTGCGTTTTGTAAAAAATATTTATTTTTGTAATTTCATAGATTAGTGTCAGTTTAGTAAAAATACTTACTTTTTCTTAGATAGAAACATTCCCAACATGGTGCAGCAGCAGCTTATTGTCTGTTTACCAGTTCCATTGTGGCAGCTGGTTTACAGATCGAATCAGAATGACTTTTTAATCAATATTACATCAATTTACGGGAAGCTTGTAATATTTATTTCCATCACGTCAGCATACATAATGAAATTTATAGTATCCGTATAACTTCGTTTCATTTACTCTACTCTTAAGTAGCACACTATTTTTTCATGAGTTATTTTTAGCTGATATATTGTGGTTTATTAACTTAATTTAAAAAAAAAATAGATTACGTATGGATCATATATAATATGATTTCCATTTGCCTTTGGCGTTAGGCACTTGCACCCAAATTTGAAAACCGTTACAAGACAGTAACGAATACCACAGGTCTAGTATTTATTTCATATCTAACTGCTATCATTCTCAGTTTGTTGTTACACAATGGTTTGGTGCTCAACACATGATAATTAAATAAAGTTCCTTAAATGGATTTATACATGATAATTTGATGATACATAAGAACTTTGTGACAAAAATAAGAAAAATTTTTGGTTAAAAGAAAACTGAATAGCTTTCTTTCTTCTTTCAGACCTCTAATTATCGAGTTGTTGCTATGCAAACGTTACCATAATACGTTTAGATTAATTTTAAAGCAGAATAACTCTTTGAAGAATTATGCAGTGAGGGAGTTTTCATTATAGCTGTTTAGCCAGTAATGTCAGGTAGACCCACCTGAAAATACACACACCTTTTTTGGTCAACCGAATCTTCCATTGGGGGTTTGAAAGAGAGAGGTGGGGTCGTGTTAAGAGGAGCCAGGAAAGTAAATTGAGTGTGTCGGTTTGTAGTGGTGGGCAATGCAATGCTGGGTAATGTAGGAGAGAGAGAGAGAGAGAGAGAGAGAGAGAGAGAGAGAGAGAGAGAGAGAGAGAGAGAGAGAGAGAGAGTATGTATGTAGTAATAAAGGAGCGTCCATGATCTAGTATTAATCTGTTAATATATTCCGCGCGTCGCCCGATGGCAAGTCTTCTAAGATAGCCATTAACCCTTGAGGTCAGAGTCATCTGAATAATCTGGGGATCATAGCAAGCGCTACACATGACCTCGAAGGGGGCTCCACTTGTCAATACTAATGACCCTTTTCGTTTGATCAATAGCCTCGCAGGTGGCTTAATTGTCATCTTGACGAATTAGCTAATTGTTATTAGTTTTATTAATAGGGGAGTCGACTGTCCCTTTTACTTGGTTGTTATTGGGCTAATTGAGGAGAGTTGGCCGTGTAGTATTTTTCTAAGAATTAATGCGGTGTCTTCTTGTACTTCATATTTATTAAGCTCGTTATTGATGAGAAGTTGTCTGTTTCCTTTAAGCCTTGCGGACCCGTGGACCTTGGACATCGTTGAAGTCTGTATGAGACGTTTGCTTGTATCAATTATTAGAGTTTATGTTCGGTGAAAATTTCTCTCTTTTTATTCATTTTTTAAAGTTTTTGTTGCCTAGAGTCTATGCATTCTTTCTATTTTGCTAGGCCTGAAGCATTGGAAAAGGTGACATAACGACTTTATAAATGGCAATAATTATTTGTAAAACATTGTGTCATTTTAATCGTTGGGTCCAGGAAGAAATCGAATCACTCTCTTCAAGCATGAGATGAATTACGTATTTTGTTGATGTTCGACGACTCATATTAATTATTGTCGTCATTGCCTCGCTTGGATGACCGACGCTTTACGTTCATGTTTTTTTTTCTTTCTTTTCTGATTACGGGAATCTCTATATTTACGTAATTAGTATAAAAAGAGTTTTAAAAATGTGCCATATTTGAAATATATGCATGGATCTAGA
>NC_090768.1:14231885-14240148 GCF_036898095.1 Palaemon carinicauda
CGCGCGTAAAAACTGGAGTGGAGTATTTGGAGGTAGGTAATCTATGAGGGTCGTCCGTTATCACCCGTCGCAGTCTGTTATTCATCGCGACGACGCTCGCGCGCGCGCTCCCGTCGTTCCTTCGTGTCGTAGCCTCTTCATCCCCCGCCCCTTCCCCTTCCCTCTTCCCCCCTCCCTCCTCCCTCCTTCTTCCTTCAATCCCCTCTTCCTCCTTCTTCCCTCCTCTGATTTATGAGACAGAGACACACGGACTTCTCCAAGGTTCCTGCTTTATTCTCTCTCTCTCTCTCTCTCTCTCTCTCTCTCTCTCTCTCTCTCCTCTCTCTCTCTCTCTCTCGATATTCTGATCTTATAAAAGATAATTCCTTAGTAATATTCCACTCTCCTGCTCACTGGATAGATTTTATCACCTAAGGTTTATTTTTTTATTTTCTTCTAAAAGCTTTAACGTTATAATTGATATTAGTCAGCCAGGAAAAATTGAAATAAAAAATAATTGAAAGATACCATTGTAGGCCACTTGATTTCCCCATTATATCACATCGTTATATATACAGCTATTTATTTATGGCCCTTGATATTGCTGTTATTGTTTTAGCTGTGTACATTATCACCATTCATCAAGTGAACCTATTAATCCATTATTTTGAAATTGACCACTTACCTCAGAATCTCCATCGGAGACATTCATCATTCATTCGTTTTACGTTCGGCGTAGATTTATGAACTGTAAGATGTTGATGCCAGAAAAATCGCTATAATCAATCAATCAGTTGTGAAGTGTATGGAGTTCGATCTTCTTTTTCTGAGAAATGAATTACACTGATATTTTATCTCTATCAGAAATACAGTAAATTGCTGAAATTTGCATTTGTAAAGTCTTTCACTAGTTTCTGCAGTTTCTCATCATTGTCCCTATGATAAATACCATCTGCTTTATTGTTCCTTAGAACAGCAGTATGAAAAGAAAATTTTGTAGTTCTGAAAAAAAAAATCTTGCTGATCCTCGCTATTCGGGGTCCTAAGGTCGTGGTTGCTCCTAAGCTTAATGGTAGCCATAACTATGGAGAGGTATTTTTTCTTATTGTTTTGTTTTGTAATTAGAGGATGGAAAAATATGGAAAGACCCTACGAGAGAGAGAGAGAGAGAGGAGAGAGAGAGAGAGAGAGAGAGAGAGAGAGAGAGAGAGAGAGAGAGAGTTAAGTACAACAAAGTGAAGTATGGATACACATATGGTGAAAATAGGTGGATATGTACAAGTCTTTTAATATTCTACGGTAATCTTGATATAGATAAAAATTTACTTGGGTAAATTTTCAAGTGCAATTTACTTTTTATTTACGAATCAATTGATTTGATATCGAAAAATGGGGTTACGAGTAAACGGAGTAATGCAAACCACAAGAAAATGATCTGAATAATTACAGCCAACTCATTTTTTAGGTCATTTATATGAAGAGAATCACTTAAATGTTTTTGGTTGTAGATTTTAAACTGAATATTAAATTTGACTCCTATCCCTTTGATAATGACTGGCAAATGATTAGCTCGACGCTTCGCCTTAAATTTTAATCAAATATAACCCGAATATAACTTACTTTTGTATTTCATGATTACTACAAACTACTTTCTTTCAGTAAACCTACCTTATGTAATGCACTTTAAGGAACCTTCCTTCGGTCACCTAGCTTGCATTGTACTTGTGATTGTAAGTGTGCCCGCCTTCAAAGCGAAGTGACAGGGGTGCGACTACTGGAAGAGAACTTAAGGATGGGTATCTCCGTCAGCAGAGACCCATTGTACCATAGTTGTCTAAGGCAGCAAGTTAGGTATGTGATAGGCACAGGGTTAGTCACCTCTTCCCAAAAAGTCTTGCCTATAACGAGAAGGTCAGCACCCTCAATCACCATCTCAACTAAGGAGAAAAATCTCACATATATAACTACATTAGTCAAAATGATCATAATGACTTTATGGGGCATATTACCGACATTGAATTTACTCATTAATTTCTTCATTCGGTACTTTAAAACAAATGTATTTCCAATTCTCCTTACGAAGCCTCTTTTCGCAAATTGGCATTTTTTATGAGCCTGTCTTATAGGAGTGATAAGGATAATGAATAAGAAAATAATAACATAATATTTCATATTTATTGACCTTCACGGCAAAATTTGAATTTGTCCATACTATTCTATTGAAAATCAGTTATGATTAAACTAAGGGAAGATGTAAAGAAAATCGACAGATCAATTCTGTTCTTTTGCTGTGCCGGTGATTTTTTGTCAAAGTGTTGATGGGGTGGAGTTGCTGTTTCATAACTTTTGTGCCTCACCGTGATTATATTGATTTGATGATTTTCAAGTCCTTTTTTCGATATTTCTATAGCTATTCAAGGTCAAAAGACCTAAAGCAAAAGAAAAATTGAAATATGAGCAATGGTAATTAAACTACACACGTTGTGTATATATGTGTAAAGGCAAATGTATTTTGGCATTTGGAAATCTTTTAACTTCGATTAAGAGAGAGAGAGAGAGAGAGAGAGAGAGAGAGAGAGAGAGAGAGAGAGAGAGAGAGGTTATTCTGGAAAGTCCAAAACTTTATGAAAAAATCGTGGGATCCAAAATTTCAAGAAAATCATAAATGCATTGGAAAAAGCATTTAGAGAAAGTTATGCTAATAAGGCATGCTGTCCGTGTTTGCGGGAATTATTGGGTGAAATTACAATAAATATGAACTTATTAATTCCCTTAATTAGAAAACTCAAAATGGTGCTTAGGTATAATTATAAAACTCAAACGCCGCATAATTGATATTTATTAACAGGTATAAGTAGATAATTATCCATAATTGACAGCATTCTAGTGGAAAAACTAATATGTCATTATATCCATTTCATTGATGAATGCAATTAGGGTAATTATCATTATGTCATTAACTGGTACAACCGTATTTAGTCAGCGTAATAACCTACCGTCTGCCCAAGGGAGTTGTAGTAATGTAGTAATAATTCATTGTAGTATGGTAGTAAAAATAATACTATTATAGTGCCGCTGCCCGCAAACCTCGTGACAAACGTGAATGTTACAGCAGCCAGCTAATCGGAACCCATGGAAGCTGTAATGATTCTATCAACTGTTATTCCCTTTATTTTTTTTTTTTATTTTTTTCTTTATAGGAAAAAATGAAAGGGGGGTGATGCCGAGTGATAACATAGCCGAATACATAACGAGTGAAAATATTCTGTGTGTCGTCAAAGGTAAAAATCTTAATTATGTTAATATTGTTTTGTTCGTACTAATATTATTTACTTATGATTACTGATTCACCTATATGAAGCAAAGGTGATTGATAAGATAGAACTCGGAGGAATGATATTCCTTTGACTCATGTTGTAGTTACCAATCTGGTTAACGAAGGGGACACAAGACTCGCTCATTTGATTTCTGAGAATGTTGGTGAACACGTCATCGTCCCTGATCATAAAATGATAATGTAAATATTGTTAAGCCAATGCTAATAAATTTATTTGCGTATGGAAACAATAAAGGATTGTACGTCTTTTTCCGTTTCCTTCATCTGGACCTACTGTTTTCTAAATAAAAACTGGTGTACCTTAAACTTTTTAGAACGTATTCATTAACATCTTTAAAGGTGGTTTTCGCAGAATTTCAAACTATTAAAGAGGTATTTAACTTGGTCTAATATAAAGAAATACTTTAAAAATAGATACCCGAACTTTAAATTACTTTTGACTGTTTGTCATCATGGTAATCGTCTATTACAATTTGGGATCGTCATTTGTGCTTTAGTGTAACATTATAAGTTGATAATAATATTATCAATTACTCATATATCTCAATAATTATGTGTAATGACTGATTTACTATTTTCCTTCATATGCTGTTCGGCATTGACCTTATTTATATAACTCATTTCTTTAATTTATTCTTTCGGTTATTTGATTTAGTGGCACAGAGGATTTCAGGTGTCATATCTATGCAGGTGAACCATTTCTTTAGTCTTTTGCGACTAGTTGTATTAGTTACAGTTAATTTATCCTAATTAACTAATAGGTGGTTAATATTCGTTAATTAAAGGTAACTCATTTATCTCATTTAATTTTCTAAACCGAAAGTAATCAGTTGAGTTAATCCAAAAATTGGGTTAATTTTCTTCATATTACCAATAGTTTCCGTGACGTCGCTTTTATTCTTCTCAATGAGTTCTAACAAAGCGGACTCGTTTATATTACTTAAGGATCAAGACACACAGTAGCGTTACAAAACAATGCCATACCTTTTGTTTTTCCAACTCTACGCTTACAAACCGAGACTTATTTAAGGCTGATTATATATTTATCTGATAGTGAGCAACACCTTAGCCTCATATAGTTCCAAATTTAAACCTGTGATTTCATATACATGCATGAGTTGTCTAGCAGTTTCATATAATCTCGTACATGGATTACTCATGAATAAACAAGATTTTATCAAACGTATCAATGAATAACCAACAGTTTCATACATTCCCACGGATGAACGTAGTGTCATATATGACCATATATTTGAGACAAAGATTATTAAAACGAGTTCTGCTTACTCATTTGTAGCTTTATAATCTAAAGTTCCCCAAGGGAAGAATGAAAGAGAACGAAACAACCTTTTTATGTGGTATGTAAAAGACCGTTGAAATGATATTTGTTATCTTAATGACAATGAATGAAGTTCCGTGTCACTATTACCTTCTCAAATGTTTTCCGGTTTAAGTAAAGTAACATAAGGATGTTACAGAGATTGAATGTGGAAATTACTTTTTGTGTGCATGTGTGGTTTAAGAGAAGGGCATATATATATATATATATATATACACACATATATATATGTATATACAGTATATATGTATATATATATACATATATATATATATATATATATATTTATATTTATACATACATATATACCCATACATATGTATATGTATATATATATATATATATATATATATTTATATATATGAGAGAGAGAGAGAGAGAGAGAGAGAGAGAGAGAGATCTAGGAATCAATCGAAATGCTGTGGACTTCATACTTTAGCACCTAAAACTTGGTGGGATCGGCAGTAAAATTTAGAATTTCTGACGTCTATTGATTTAATCAGTAAATAAAAAAGTTTGTCAGCAAAGAGGTTTTTATGAAAGGAAGGAAATAGGTAACACAAACTCCATCGATTGTGCTTCGCTAGTGAGCGAAGATCACAGGCAATGACTGAAAGGGTTTGCAAAAAGCCTTCTTGATTGGAGACGACCTTGTAATTCCGTAAACTTTCGCACTTTTTTTTATGAAAGTTTCCTCAGAATTCTCCTTTAATTCAACGTCCTTTCGGGAATGTTTACAGTGGATTTCTTTCCATTGCATCTATACACAGTACTTTTGCTGAAGGGAAATTAGCGTTTGTCTTTCATTCAAGGATTATATATCGGTGACTCCTGGTGCTTATTTCAGTATGTAATGACATGAAGTCATGTTTTTTTTTTTTTTTTATTATAACAAATGTCAGAATCCTGATTTGCCAGTTTTGAACAAATAATATGAATAATAGATTCAGAATATTAAAAGATTTGCTGGCAATTTTAACGTTCTTCGGTCAAGTTTTTGGTTTATAATTTTTATTCAGGCATGTACAGTATATCTCCCCTACATGATGAAGAGTAAATTGTCTGGATATATATATATATATATATATATATACACAAATATGAATATTTATTTTTCCGGTCACGCTCAACTCTCTCCGTCCTTCTGGTATGTGGGATAGAGGGAGTAGTCATGCCCAGGGGAGAGTGGGGATGCATGTGCGAATAGTGTGTGCATATCTATCTAAATATTTAGCCGTCATTTTGACGGGTCGTGTACACTAATATATATATATATATATATATATATTATATATATATATATAATATATATATATATATGTGTGTGTGTGTGTGTGTGTGTGTGTAAGAATATTCTTTTTCGTGGACGTAATTCTTTATAATTACGCTTACATCCTTGGGGACTAGAGTGGTAAACTAATTGTAGACGATAAAACAGTGCGTTTGATATATAACTGATCATTATTATATTGAGATGCGTGTCTGCTATCATTACATCTGCCGCTTGTCACGTTAGCACGAGATACGATATCTAGCCCTTGATTTCAGATGGCATTTCTTTGGCAATTATGAGTTTTGTGTTTCTGGGAATTTCTGACGTGGAGTACCTTACAGTATGGTAACTGGTGTCATTTTTTATACCAGTTATTGCATATATCCATTTATAAGTGTGTGTGTCTGTTTATGACTGATAGGTAGTTTTTATGTGTGATATGCGGTAATGGGTTATTTATGTGTTTATTTTGAATATGTTGATTGGTAGTTTTTTGTATGTATATATATATATATATATATATATATATATATATATATATATATATATATATATATATATGTATGTATATATTTATATATATGTATATATATATATATATATATATATATATATATATATATATATATATATTTGTAGGGACGTTATTAATCGGTATGTTTCTATCATTTTACTGCCAGAGGTTTTGCCTAGTTTTTATGACAATCAATAAAGATATTTATGAGCTATTATGCAGATTGATAAACCGTTTTCCCCAATTTATTTCAACTTAATTGCAAGCGTTAGCATATTTTTACCTAATATATTGTATCTGTTCCAATTTTACCTAATTAACTTTTTACCATACAGAAAATTTAACTTTGAATCCTTTAAAAGAATATTCCTAATTTTATACAGGAGAGAGGAAGATACTTTTGAAGTTTAGGAAACATAGTTGTAAACATGTATCCTGGTTTCCTCTTGTTAGAAATTTTGGAATAAGATAATTTTTCTTTTTCATGTCATTAATGAAACCACACCTTTTGACGAGTACCACTGAACAGAATTAAAATCCTTTGTAGAATAGTTGTAATATCCAGGCTGTCCATCTTCAGTCCCACCTCTCGAATCCTTAGGGACAGCTGTAATGAGTTTCTGCAGTAGAGCTACGGCTCAGTTTTCTCCTGAACTAATTTGTTGTAATAAAAGGTGAAATTATAATGCTCTTGTATTATGTTAGCGCTCTCTCTCTCTCTCTCTCTCTCTCTCTCTCTCTCTCTCTCTCTCTCTCTCTCTCTCTCTCTTTCTCTCTCTCTCTCTCTCTCGACGACGCAAATTATGAACATGGCTATTTATGATGTTAGCTATCTAGAGCTATAACACTTGCAGCCATTGATAAGTTATTAGAATTTATATGGATATTTTTAAAAAGATGACTGACTCGTACATCAGCATTGACGATTTATCAGACCATTTTTTTTTTCTCGTTAGTTTGGGAGATTATGCATTTCGTGATACTGTTTATTTATTATCGCCAATTGAGAAATACGCTCTATTATTTGTTGAATTTTGTCATGATTAGAAGAGATTTCTCTTGATAACTTGAGTAGAAGTATTTTTCCGTTATTTATGAATAGTGATAAATTATGTAGGTAATATTGATAACAAATAGCTAGATGACTGCCTTGTTTGTTTATATTAAAAGATTGAGCGATTGAATTTCTCAATTGTTTTAGAATTTGAATAAGGTTATTAAAAGAATACTGCCCATATTTTTTTAGCATGAATAACGTGATTAATAAGAATAGATTATTATTATTCATCCAATAATTTGGGGGTAACATTTCCTCATTATTTTTAATATAAATAACATATGTAAAAATTTGTTTTATTTTTAAATGAGAATCTCCAGTAAAAAAAAAAAAATCTATTGATTAATGTTAATAGCCTAAGAAAAATATTTCTCCATTGGTTAATATTATCAACATGGGTAAAATTATTTCTCCTTATTTTGTTAATATTCATAAGTTAAATCCTTTCCCTGTCACTTAACGGCAGACATTTTGCACATGATTGCGTGCTTGCATATAAAATGTGTGTAAACATTATTTTCTTAATATTTGTAAAATAAACAAATGCCAATCATATTGATAATATGGTTATTTAGATTTTCTATTATATTTTTTGTAAGGATTATAATTGCTCTTAATTTTACTGTTTATTTTTGCTTATATTGTTTTTTTTTTTAGCTTATAAAATTATCAAGTTTTGTTTAATTTCATTACTTTAAATTCATTTTTTGAGCTTTTTTTTTTTTGTCAATTACAATAGCTGTAGATTGTGGGGTATCTTTTAT
>NC_090768.1:14240648-14250648 GCF_036898095.1 Palaemon carinicauda
GTAGTTGGCTTTTTTTTTTTTCAACTAGGGTTGCACCTGGCTAATATAATAATAATAGTAATAATGATAATAATAATAATAATGATAATAATAATAATAATGATAATAATAATAATAACAAGACTTATAACTGTTTCCATTCGTGAACTACTCTTCCTGCGCAAAGCGAATAATAAAGCATATTGTATGATGATGTCCTGTTTCTGCCATATATGAATAATATTTTATTTATAAGTTCTCCAGCTTTTCCAGTTTCGCCCATTTTCATGATAAAATTCCTAACTTGCGGACAATACAGAATTCAATCTCGCCTTTCATTTAAAAAAGAACTAATTTGGACCTATCTTATGAGTCACGAACATTGACACTATGGGATGTCACTCTTCACCAAATGAGTCTTTATTGCCTCATCATTTTGATTAAGATGATATTTTTGATCGAATCATTTGCCCTAATCCGTCCCCCAAATTGCGTGTATTTGTGTGTGTGTGTGGGGGGGGGGGGTAAGACGATCATTAACAAGCCCATAAGCAAATCGTGCCCAATCGTCGTTGATCGTAAATCTCTTAAAGGAGAAATGCCTTATCTGATCAGCCGATTTAGCAATCCCCGGCAGGTAGTTAGCTCAGCCGCGACACCAATTTGTATTCGTGCGGTTATTTTGGACTTGTCAAAGACAGCACTACTTCATGGCGATCCTGCTGGAACACAGACTCTCGAACCTGAGGAAAATATTATGAGGGTTATTATGGATGGTTTCGTTGGATATGGACCGAAGCCTCCTCCGTTTTGCCTTTTTGGGACAAGTGTTATTGTTGTTGTTTTTTTGACGGAGGCTTTGGTGTTTCTACCACATAGAGACACACATATAATAATATATATATGTATGTATATATATGTATATATATATATGTGTACATATATATATATATATTTATATATATATAATATATATTTATATATATATATATATATATATATATATATATATGATTGGAGTGGTTAATTTATGCGTTAAAGATCCACAGAGAGTTGCCTTAAACCCACCTCGAAGGGGAGGAAAAGTATTTAATTAATATATATATATATATATATATATATATATATATATATATCAATATATATATATATATACATATATATATGTATATATATATATTATATATATATATGTATATATATATATATATCAATATATATATACATATGTATATATATATATAATATATATACTATATATATATATATATCAATATATATATACATATATATGTATATATGTATATATATATATATATATATATATATATATATATATATGTGTGTGTGTGTGTGTGTGCTGTGCTTTTATGTTTATAGTCGTATTTTATATATATAGTATTATTTCGCTTGAAATATTGATAATTGTTCTTAAAGACATTGCATATATAAATTTGAATGCACACACGAAAACTTTGTGTGCTTGTACGACGCACATAAAAAAGCACGCAAATCAAAAGCAATGCAACATCACATGACTTCTTGATTTTAGATATTTTTTCAAAATGAGCTCTAGAGATATATTCGCAATGAACTATGCATATTAAAGACATCACTGGCTGCATTAAAGAGCAGCCGTAAGATGTCTCTTCAACGCCTTGATGACAGAGATGCAAATTATGCTTATCATTCAAACCCTTGAGCCCAGAGCTACTCACATACCGATGCTATTTGATAAATTGGAACTAGATACATTGACATAGAGCCACATTGATACCCATAACGCCCTGGCCTTGCATGAAATGGAGAGTGCAATAACGCCTGCAAAATATGCTACAAGTGATTTAGATAAATTGCAGGTGACGAAGGGAACTATGACAGGATCAATAAACGCGCCTTTGAAAGCAAAGGGAGGGTTTTACATTTAGTCTGTCCCAGAAATAACTATGGGGGCGAGTTTAATAAGGAATTTAATCGTAAGGTTTCAGTTGGCAAATTTCCATAAGTGTTATTATTATTAGAACTAGGCTAGCGTTTTTTTATCCCGAAAACAAGATAAAATGTCGTATTCAGAGATTCTTAGCTCCCTATAAGAATCACATTCATAAATTTGAATGGTAAGCAAACGTTTATTTTCATTGAGGGTGAAGTAATGTTGATTTTACTAGTTGGTATCTTACAACATAACAATTTATATTTTCCAGTCTTATTATTATGCTTTGAAAAGAGGGAACAACAATTATTAAGAAAATGTTGTTCGGAACAAATTACAAAGAAAATGTTGTGAGGAACAATACAAAGAGGAGAAAGAAAAATTGGAAGACCTCTCGTGCGCATCTTCTTTGGATCTGGAGTGTAATTATATTAATACAATATAAGAAATCAGGGGGAATGTTCTCAGAAACTAAATCTCTATTGAGAGATCGGTAGATGAGTCTCTCTCTCTCTCTCTCTCTCTCTCTCTCTCTCTCTCTCTCTCTCTCTCTCTCTCTCTCTCTCTCTCTCTCTCTCTCTCTCTCTCTTTCTTTCTCTCTCTCTCTCTCTACATATATATATATATATATATATATATATATAATATATATATATATATATATATATATATATATATAAATATATATATATATATATATATATATATATGCATAAATGTATATATATACATATACACACACACACACACACACACATATATATATATATATATATATATATATATATATATATATATATATATATATGCTATATGTAGAAGAGATGATGGAAATTAGTGTTAGACGTCATAAGTTGCACCGACACTACGAGCAGTAAAGCTTGATAAAACCATAATGGCAATAATAGTATTATGTTCCTTAAGAAATACGAGGTAATTTTCAGATCTAGAATGCTCGGTTTTGTTTTGTATTCGTTCGCAAGACCTCTCAATTACAATAAAATTAGTTTTATAGATTTTCAGTTTGGAAAAATCTTAGTTTTATGTAATGTCCGCTTACTTAATTATCACCGACTTTCTAAAGAGAATAGTTTTACGGAAAATGTCGGATGTTATTGAAGTAGTTATTACACAATCACGATCAAAAAATAAGGGGCTATGAGTTATTTTATATCCACCCGAGACATGACCCTATGATACTTAAATGTACCATTCACACATAATATTCATATACACGAATTAACTTTGAGCTGTCATTAAAAAATGGAAATAATGATCGGCAACATTGATAATGATTTGCAATATTTTTCTTATCTCTGCTTCAGTTCGACAGGTAATTTCAATGCGTCGATGTCGATGGGCGTCGTTACATAAGCGTAAAAGGCTGCCCCGGGTGCCATGGTATTGTGCGTTTGCGGAAATTTGAATCCAAGTGTCAGCGTTCTGCCCCGAAGCGGAAATGGGGGAATACCTTCGGTGGTTTGGCTTAACGGAAATCACAGCCGAAGCTTCTTTATTGGGAACTATAATGTACATTGTCTCAATTGACTCCCGCGATGCATTATGGATTTCTGCATTTGCCTTTCCTGTATATTGATTAAGAGAGGCTTCGAAAGACCGAGAATCAAATTGCAAGGCCTGCAAGCAATTGAGTTATCTGTTTCGCCCACTCTATTGGCATATGGAGCTCGCAATGCTGCAATCCCTGTTTTGGCTGTTTTCCTATACTGTACCCTTCGCCGAAATGCCCTCCGGGTTATATAGGAAGACATGACTTAAGGCATTATGTTTATGGTGTTTATTATTCGTACCCTTAGGGTTTCATGGGAAGGAATGACACACTAGACTGGTTGCTGTCTTTGTTTCATATTCTCCAAGGCTTTTACGGATGACATGACCTGATGAACTATCTGGGGCTTTTATATTCCATATGTCCTCAGTGTTGTATAGTATAATATATCTTGAATGATATGTTGTATTCTTGTTATTTATCTTATGCAGTTAGTGTTGAAGATTAGAATGGGATGGCATGAGGCAAAAAAAAAAAAAGAATTTTTTTTTTTTTTTTCCATTATGGAAGAAACAAAGGCAGGGAAGAAGTAAGCTATTATTAGGTTTATGATTGAAGGGAAGGAAGAAGCATTCGTACAAAAGCAATGTAAAGTAAGTCTATGTCAGAGGAATCGATTTGGTGCCTTTGTGTAGGTGAATGATACTTCTGAGAGTCGGTAGAAGTTTTCACAAGCATTAGTTCGTGTTTAATTCAAAAGTCAAAAGACCGTGAAAAAAAACTAATCAGTTGAAAAAAGAAGGCAGTTATGATCAGCAACATGAGTGGAGCCGTCATCAGTAATATGAATGATAAATCGGTAAAAAAGAAGTCGGGAATAAGTATTGGTTTTGTTACTGAGGCCATAACGAATACATATAAGGTATATTTACGTGAAAAGTTACTAGCGATTGCATTACTGAAATCATGTCATTAAAAAAAAACAGATATATAATTTGTATCACCACATTACTGAAGGTACAAGTCGTAAAAACTTAATAATAAATCAATAAATAATAAATAGGTAATTTAGGCTGTTCTTTGTAGAATTGTTTTACTCTTAAGATGCTTATAGTGGATATGTTGTTATTGAGATGTTGCAGCAGTATATAAGGTCAGATACTCTAGCCTTCTCGTTATTATACTTTGCAGTTACCTCATTTAATGGAACGAAGTATCTTGATCATACTGGTGGAATAAATAGCCATCGTTACGGCACAGCGAGCCTCATCGCTTCAGAAAACTGATATATTCTGTCTTCAGTGACGTAATTGGTGTGGGATAAGTGTGTCTTCCAAGAAAATCAGTTATCATTTCCTACGAGGTATTTCTGTGGAGACTTAATGACTGCACGGGTCGTTTTACTGGAATCGTCTGAATAAAACCGAATGTTTTCCTTTCTAGATGCATTTAGTGCGAGATCGTACGTGTTCAAATAGACAGGGAAGTACTGCTGTTTTTTAAAGCAACCAGTCTTTTCTTTTCTGGCCTTTATAACTCATTCTACATGAAAATAAAAATAATATATAACATGATAGTAGTAAAGACAATTTGCCGTCAATTTACAAGCTACGATTTTAAGTGAAGTCGATATAAAACCAAGTTTTATTAAAAGATACATTTATTTATTTATTTATTTAGTGAGGGAATTCAAATCATAGCCACGGATTTTACCTGTCGAACTAATTCCTCGAGTTTCATTTTTACCGTTTCCACTAGAGCTAGTGCTCTTTTAAGTGGGGTACTCCAGTACTCTTTTTTTTTTTTTCCCTTTCTTCTAAGAACGTATGTAGACGAACGATGAATGTATATACAGTATGTGTATACACATATATATGCACACACATAAAAACACACACAATCCACGCACGCACTTATATATATATATATATATATATATATATATATATATATATATATATATATATATATATATATATATATATTGTGTGTATATACATTTTATATATAGGATATGTATTTTATGTAATGCTGTATACCTTTTTAGAAACGTTGACTTATTCGATAAAGAATTGGATAAGGCTCCAACAAATATTTGGCATAATTCTTAAGAGACGGAATACACCGAAGGTATAATAAGTCATTAGTGAATAGCGTTTTCACAAGGTCTTGATTTTCTTTCTCTTTGTATATCGTCCTTACTGTTTTCAAGATCGTCTACAGTGTTAATCCAGTCGCAAACTATAGTATTGAATCGAACCTTAGGAAATAGGTCTTCGAGGTGATTAATCATTCCTCCCATGGCTATCCCATTACATGCTGTACGTGCTTAGCAGTTTTTGGATCGGAGGGAGGGTTACTTTTCCTAAAGAGTCATCTATGCAGGTGGTTGGGAGAGCATAGGTGAGGTGAGCGATGGAGTCCACTGCACGTAGTCCCCCACCTACACCTGAATGTAGTTAGATGAAGGTGCTTGCTCTCTCTCTCTCTCTCTCTCTCTCTCTCTCTCTCTCTCTCTCTCTCTCTCTCTCTCTCTCTGTTCGTGCGTCCTCTAAGCGACTTTTAGGATACTAGATATTTGTCTGGAATAAAATATTTCCCCAAGGATCAAGGACTATTTTTAGTCGGAAAATCATCTTAATTTCCTGTTTTTGTGTTAAGAGAAACTTGCTGTTGGTCCGTTTTTTTTTCACTATCAAGAGACTACGATGCTAATGACTATGTGGGAATGTTAAGTCCAAATTAATTCTTTAATACGAAAGTATTTTAGGACGGGAAGTATACTGGACCTTTAGAATTCATATACCATTTTTCTCATGGCTGTCGGTAGTCTAGGACGACTAGTTGGCTGTTTGGTATCTTGCGCTGATTGATAGGTGCAATTAAGTGTGATTTATATGGCTTTCATGTTTGAAGCCTACCGATTACATACTAAGCTGGAATCACAGACAATTTTCAATTGACTTTATTCGTCGAGAAGATTGCTCACTTCGTAACAAGTCCCTTCGGTAAAGTGTCGGAATTTCTGTCAGTCCTCCTTTTGAATGTTAAGTCTCGCGAAACTTCTTCCGTACTAATGTGACCTCCTTCGCTACAGTACGTCCCTTCCTAGGCAGGAGCTATTGGGTATGCAAATCGCTGCCTTGCTTTAAATGATGGTTGTGCGTTCAACAGGTCTTTCCAGAACCGATGGAAAACCGTTAGCAGAGGCTGATCGTTGAATTCGTTTACGCATTGCCCGCTTTCGCTATTTACGTGCTATCGATTCCTGTTTCACTCTCGCTGTAGGGACTGTTCGGGAATACCTACGATACACATTGTTAGTCATTTAGTTGTTATGTCTTGATGCATTCCGTAGAGGGGAAAGACACTAGTAAAGTTCATTAGCTATTCTGATGCTGGAATCGCTGTCCCATCTCATTCAGTTCTTGAAGGGTGAGACTTCTCCCAGGAGAGTATACAACTACATAATCAAATATTTCATTGACTTATATTTTTATTCTTTGCAATTTGTGTATGTATTTATTTATTCATTCATGTCTTATTTTATGTTTTATCATGTATGGTTATTACTTCGGTGTTGAGGACTGTGACATCAACGATGCAAATCAATCAATTAAGTAGATAATCAAAACCACATAGTCACATATCCAAACTCTCAAAGCGCTCGTCCCAGTAATTCGTTCGTAAATGAAAGGGATAAAGTTATAACAGTGTTAATTTAAGGGAGGTGGACAGACTGATAGAATGAGACCAACTAGAAGGAATGAAAAGCAAAAGGCTGAATAGCTTACAACTGTCTACAATATGAAGAGGAGAATTATTTTCCAACAAACCTAATGCGATTGTTCAGATTTCAAAAGTATAGATAAATAGATAAATAACATAACATTAAGAGGAATATACAGGGATAAAGAAAAATTTCATTAAATAAAATGAAATCAGAGTTAAAATGAGAAAAAGATGAATTAACATTCAGAGTCGCGTTACACACATGTCGGTGGAATCATATATATTAGTGACACTGAATTTATATGCTTAATGTTGGTGGGTCTTGCGGTGCTATAGCTAGAACTGAGTAGGCTGGTTTGTTTACATCATTGGGCTCTCGTAAATATTTACCCGAATATAAAAGTGAATTTTAGTATTTAAACCTCGCGTAGCGTATACAACTGGCGTTGCAGATCGTTGCACCATTTCGTTTAATGATGCCAAATGGAAAAAAGAATATCGTTGCTTTGCAGCTCCTGATGGAGTTTTTATATGTATAAATGAATGAAACTGGAAAATAATTTATAAAAGGAATTTTATTCCTGGTTTGTGAGATAATGGTCTCTCTCTTTCTCTGCTTTTTAATAATATATTTATATGATAAATAAATAAATAAATAATATATATATATATATATATATGTGTGTGTGTGTGTGTGTGTGTGTGTGTAAACTGTACTGTATGTTAATGAGGTTTATCTATAACCGATAATTCAATTTGCTACTCGGTTTGGAAATACGTCTCACTAAATATAAAGGTTTATCGTGATAACTATATTCAATTCTTTTAATGAGGCGCATTTGCACTGACTCGCAGCGGTGCTCGGAAAAGTTTTCTGCTCTCTGATTGGTTAGAATTATCTAGTCCAACTAATCAGCGATCAGGACACTTTCCCGAGCTGAAAGGGCACCCTTGAGAGTCGGTGCAAATCTGCCTCACTAAAAAGAATTGACTATAGTTGAATTACAGATACAAGTTTTGACATCTTTAGAAAATTTCTCCTGAAATGGAAAAGAATCAAAAGACAAACTGACTAATGATTCTTGGCATGATTTTATTTGCAGTAGAAAATAAACAATTATTTCTCATTTGTCAAATAATTCTATTTCCACATGGCAATATCCCTTAGGGAGGCGTTGCCGTTAATACATCTGATGCGGTGCACTCTTATTATTATTATTATTATTATTATTATTATTATTATTATTATTATTATTATTATTATTACTTGCTAAGCTACAACATTAGGTGGAAAAGCAAGATGCTATAAGCCTAGGGCCCCAACAGGGAAAATATCCCAGTGAGGAAAGGAAACAAGGAAAAATAATATATCTTAAGAACTATGACATTAAATAAATATTTCCTATATAAACTATGCAAACTTTAACAAAACAAAAGAAAGAGAAACGAGATAGAATAGTGTGCCCGAGTGTACTCTCAAGCATGAGAACTCTTGCCATTACTAAAGTGTATTTGCAGCTTACCTTTGTCCCTGAGATGTATTCACCGTTTCCCTTTTTTAAATTTCTTTGCGCATTGCTCTCCAACTTCTTACAATCTTTACTTTTTACTGAATGGCGTACCCTGCCCCATCTCCGGGCCATGTTGCCGAAATTCCATTAATCGTAACAGTGCTGAAGTCAGACAATGAAGCACTGACGAATTCCCGATTTGTTTGTATCTTTACTATTTTTGTTTATTTACTCGTGGTTTCCTTTGTATGAAATTGTTTTAGTACTTTGTTAATCACTTACCTGCAATCTAATTGCATTATTCACATACCTGCAATCTTCTTTAGGCAGTTTGACCGTTTTATTTTTCTTTGATCCTAATATTATCATCATTATTATTATTTTTTTTTCTTATGACTCCTGGAGATTCTAATGAAAGAACAATTATTAGGCCTATACAAAGTGAACTATGCAATCTCATGACAGGTAATGATATATTAGATAAAACGTTACCAGAACAAATATCGATTTAAAAAAAAAAAAGTTTAATACTTTAGACGTTTATAAATCTTTACACATGTACTCTTATCGCGTGAACTCATATATAGAATCTTGATATGTGAACATATATGTTATATTCCATCGTGTTATTAATATTATTATTATTCCTAGTTGGAAAAGCAGGGTGCTACAAACCCAAGGGCTCCAACAGGAGAAAAATTGCTGAGTGAGGAAAGGAAATAAGGAAATAAATAAACTACAAGAGAAGCGACCAGCAATTGAAATAAAATATATCAGGAATAGTAACAATATTAGAATAAACCTTTCATGTATAAATTATAAAAACTTTGAAAAAAAAGAGGAAGATGAACAGGATAGAACAGTTTACCCGAGTGTACCCTCAACCAAGAGAACTCTACCCCATGGCATCGGAAAGACCATGATACAGAGGCTATGGCACTACCCAAGATTAAAAAACAATGGTTGATTTTGGAGTGTCTTTCTCCTAGAAGAGCTGCTTACCATAGCTAAAGATTCTCTTCTCCCCTTACCATTCATTTCGGGGCTGATTGAATTATTCTCCCCCATGATTTTATTGCTTCTATGAAAATGCCTGCTGGTCCATTTTATCTTTTTTTTCAAACTATTCTGCCCTGATTTCAATTCCTCTTTTTCTCCTGATGCATTGGAGGTGATATGAAGCTACCTTGAATAGTTTGCAACTCTTGATTAGAAATGAGGCGGCATTCTTTTATATGGACACCTAGATCTGGTTAAAGAAATCTTCGAGTATATGATGATAATTTCATGAAGTCTCGCACATGTCATCCCTGTATCACTCGACAGCCTGCGGGA
>NC_090768.1:14255648-14260648 GCF_036898095.1 Palaemon carinicauda
TTCTTTTACTAATTGGAGCTTTGTTCGTGGATCCGGTCTCGCTACTGCGAAACTAAATATATCCACTGGACCGTAACCGAAATAGGCACGTCCTGCTGTTCCCAAGTTGGATATCGTCTTTGCATCAGCGTTCGCGAAGAACAAATGAAAACCATCGAGGTCAAGTGTCATTGTAATTGGGGTCAGAGGCCATCATCTCCAGTTCTGATGGACCTTGTGGCTCGTGCTGTACCCTGAGCTTATCCGGAGGCGCGGCAGTTTTAAATGTCTGGGCTCTTCATAAGCAGAGCGATATTTACGATGGTTATATTGATATACAGTTTTGTTTGTATGCCCCGCGACAATCCATAATGCACAGCATGTAGAGGAATGAGCTAGGGTCGTGCCCTCTTACAGAAGGGAAGTCGTAGCTTTATGATCCTCGTTAGGTCCCGGCAATGGAAATCGTGGTTTGATATTCGCCCACGTGCACCCACCGAATATGAATGGTTGATATCAATATAAATAGTTTTTGACGAATTTAGTCATTCCAAATATAGTTTCCCGCGTATTCTAAAATATTGAAGGTTATTTGGATCATTACATAAATTTTAATGATCAACATCTCATTGGTTATGTACAGTATCATGTTTATTCGATAACTTAGTGTGCGTTTTTGTAAAAAATATTTATTTTTGTAATTTCATAGATTAGTGTCAGTTTAGTAAAAATACTTACTTTTTCTTAGATAGAAACAGTCCCAACATGGTGCAGCAGCAGCTTATTGTCTGTTTACCAGTTCCATTGTGGCAGCCGGTTTATAGATCGAATCAGAATGACTTTTTAATCAATATTACATCAATTTACGGAAGCTTGTAATATTTATTTCCATCACGTCAGCATACATAATGAAATTTATAGTATCCGTTTAACTTCGTTTCATTTACTCTACTCTTAAGTAGCACACTATTTTTTCATGAGTTATTTTTAGCTGATATATTGTGGTTTATTAACTTAATTTAAAAAAAAAATAGATTATGTATGGATCATATATAATATGATTTCCATTTGCCTTTGGCGTTAGGCACTTGCACCCAAATTTGAAAACCGTTACAAGACAGTAACGAATACCACAGGTCTAGTATTTATTTCATATCTAACTGCTATCATTCTCAGTTTGTTGTTACACAATGGTTTGATGCTCAACACATGATAATTAAATAAAGTTCCTTAAATGGATTTATACATGATAATTTGATGATCCATGAGAACTTTATGAAAAAAATAAGAAGAATTTTTGGTTAAAAGAAAACTGAATAGCTTTCTTTCTTTATTCAGACCTCTGGTTATCGAGTTGTTGCTATGCAAACGTTACCATAATACGTTTAGATTAAATTTTAAAGCAGAATAACTCTTTGAAGAATTATGCAGTAAGGGAGTTTTCATTATAGCTGTTTAGCCAGTAATGTCAGGTAGACCCACCTGAAAATACACACACCTTTTTTTGGTCAACCGAATCTTCCATTGGGGGTTTGAAAGAGAGAGGTGGGGTCGAGTTAAGAGGAGCCAGGAAAGTAAATTGAGTGTGTCGGTTTGTAGTGGTGGGCAATGCAATGCTGGGTAATGTAGGAGAGAGAGAGAGAGAGAGAGAGAGAGAGAGAGAGAGAGAGAGAGAGAGAGAGAGAGAGAGAGAGAGAGAGAGAGGAGAGAGAGAGTATGTATGTAGTAATAAAGGAGCGTCCATGATCTAGTATTAATCTGTTAATATATTCCGCGCGTCGCCCGATGGCAAGTCTTCTAAGATAGCCATTAACCCTTGAGGTCAGAGTCATCTGAATAATCTGGGGATCATAGCAAGCGCTACACATGACCTCGAAGGGGGCTCCACTTGTCAATACTAATGACCCTTTTCGTTTGATCAATAGCCTCGCAGGTGGCTTAATTGTCATCTTGACGAATTAGCTAATTGTTATTAGTTTTATTAATAGGGGAGTCGACTGTCCCTTTTACTTGGTTGTTATTGGGCTAATTGAGGAGAGTTGGCCGTATAGTATTTTTCTGAGAATTAATGCGGTGTCTTCTTGTACTTCATATTTATTAAGCTCGTTATTGATGAGAAGTTGTCTGTTTCCTTTAAGCCTTGCGGACCCGTGGACCTTGGACATCGTTGAAGTCTGTATGAGACGTTTGCTTGTATCAATTATTATAGTTTATGTTCAGTGAACATTTCTCTCTTTTTATTCATTTATAAACATTTTTAAAGTTTTTGTTGCCTAGAGTCTATGCATTCTTTCTATTTTGCTAGGCGTGAAGCATTGGAAAAGGTGACATAACGACTTTATAAATGGCAATAATTCTTTGTAAAACATTGTGTCATTTTAATCGTCGAGTCCAGGAAGAAATCGAATCTCTCTCTTCAAGCATGAGATGAATTACGTATTTTGTTGATGTTCGACGACTCATATTAATTATTGTCGTCATTGCCTCGCTTGGATGACCGACGCTTTACGTTCATGTTTTTTTTCTTTCTTTTCTGATTACGGGAATCTCTATATTTACAGAATTAGTATAAAAAGAGTTTGAAAAATGTGCCATATTTGAAATATGTATATGGATCTAGAAAATATATGGTTTTATGCTGAGATATGCACTTACACAATTTATGGTTTTTGTTGTGATAGGAATTATTTTATACTTATCAGTATTGTTGTGTATGTAACTACAATCATAGATTCACAGCATGTATATGTATTATTCGTCTCAGTACCACATGCATCTGCATTGAAAGTATGCATTTTATGTAGCATATTATGTTCATTACATACATGTATATGAATATGTATAATATCCACGCCCACTTGATTTTTCCCTTTAAAACAGAATATTTCTGAAATATTAAAGAGAAAAAATTTCATCTATTGTGCAATTGAATTATCTCTACTTTTCAAAAGGCCGAGATTAGGAACTTGATGTTAGGATTCGTGTTTTAACGAGGATAATCTTATACATCATTTAAAAACTAGATTCTTATGATGGTGAAATCATAGTCAACTGATGTGTATTTACTACATTGACTCATTAAGTGCCAGGATTTGTTTGTAAATGTATCGTATAACTTAGAGAGAGAGAGAGAGAGAGAGAGAGAGAGAGAGAGAGAGAGAGAGAGAGAGAGAGAGAGAGAGAGAGAGAGAGAGAGAGAGAGAGGCTGGTATTATCATCATCATCATCAATAACAACTACTAAATAGTAAGCCTGGTAAAAATAATAAAAATAATAATCGAGAATTCGAAGAATAAAACGTATACTGGACATATAAAAGAAAAATTAATAAGATAGAATGATCAAAAATATGAAACGCGATCTATAAGAAGCTGTTTAGTTAACGTGTATCTACATCTAGTGTGAGCTTCTGAAGTACTGCCGATTTCTGTACAAGACAAGAAAGGTCATTTCTATTGAAGACAGACAAAAGGCGCGATGAATAAAGATTGACATGATGATAAATATATGCCAACAAAAACAATAAATTCAAAATGATAATAACAGTGGAGTGCGTTTTAATAAGTCCAGGCATGAGACTGGAATAATTGGAGATAAGGAAGGTTAAAGAAGCTGGACAGCTAAGTAGGAAGGTACAGATTAACGGGTACATATTATATATGGCTAAAAATTGCACAACTGGAGGTCTTAGAAGAAACATTACAAAGAAAACCTTTGGTATTGTCCATGGTTTAACACTCAAGGTCCACTGTAAGTATCATAGACTTACATGGAATTATTTGTTCTTATAAAACTGAGGCGGACGTATCTGGACAAAAAAAAAAAAAAAAAAATCGATCCTTTTAAGACATGAACTATTTATGATCCAGAAAACTCAGAATAATGAAAATAATTCCATTTTATGAAAATAGGAGGGATGAAGTACAGTACTTGTCCAGACGGTCGCGATTGCAATCCTTGTCACTGAGGATCTTAGCGTATTATCCCGAAGCACTGACCAGGCTTCATGTATCCTGCATATTGCAATAGGGGCCAATGGGGAGAGAGGCTGACCCCGGGCTGAACGATGGAAGTCTAAACTTGAAGTTTCTTATCAATATTCTATCCGTTACTCTTAGAAAAGATAATATATGGCTACACATCGAGTCTGATTATAAAACAATAATATTTTTTTCCAATTAAACTCTAGGTTTGATGGTAGATTTATTTATTTATCATGCGACCCGTCAAAAATTACGGGTAATGTTTAGATGGATATGCATACACGCGCACCCCATTTTCATCAGGGTATGACTACTCCCTCTTCCCTCTACCTGAGGGACGGGGAGAGCTGAGCGTGACCGAAACGATATATATATATATATATATATATATATATATATATATATATATATATATATATATGTGTGTGTGTGTGTGTGTGTGTGTGTATGTGTGTATATATACACACGCACACGCACACACACACATATATATATATATATATATCTATCTATCTATCTATATATATATATATATATATATATATATTGATCTATCTATCTATCTATCTATCTATATATATATTGATCTATCTATCTATCTATCTATATATATATATATATATATATATATATATATATAAATTATATACATATACTGTATATGTACACACACACACACACATATATATATATATATATATATATATATATATATATATATATTATATGTATGTGTGTATATATATACATTACAGTATAAATAGCCAGACATTTCCTTTTATTACTGTATAAAGGAGGAGTTTACCTCGTTTTGTGCATGCATTAGGGGATATTCTTATGTAATATTTACGCAATATCTACATCGTACATAATGTATACTTGTGAATTGCATTTAAAGTAATTTACCTTTCTTACGTGAATGAAAGGGACCCCTTTTTGTGTTTGGTTTTAAATGTTGGTTATTTAAAGGGGAAACATTATTAAGGCATGGCGTTTTTGTATAAGAGCAAATGGAAAAACAAAAACAAGAAGAGTCAT